>NW_006786802.1:4033035-4041608 GCF_000442215.2 Lipotes vexillifer | reverse complement strand
TTTCCCACTCCCCAATTATTTTGAAACAAATCCCAGGCATATGTAATTTGATTCAAAAAGATTTCAGTATGTATCTATAAAATATAAGGACACAATTCTGCTCTTGCATTCAGAATTAACAATGATTTTTTAAAATAAATTTATCTATTTATTTATTTTTGGCTGTGTTGGGTCTTCGTTGCTGCGCGCAGGCTTTCTCTAGTTGCGCTGAGCAGGGGCTACTCTTCGTTGTGGTGCGCGGGCTTCTCAGTGCGGTGGCTTCTCTCGTTGCGGAGCATGGGCTCTAGGCACACGGGCTTCAGTAGTGTGGCACGCGGGCTCAGTAGTTGTGGTTTGCGGGCTCTAGAGTGCAGGCTCAGTAGTTGTGGTGCACAGGCTCCGCAACAATGTGGGATCTTCCCAGACGAGGGCTCCAACCCATGGCCCCTGCATTGGCAGGCGGATTCTTAAGCACTGTGCCACCACGGAAGTCCCCAACAATGATTTTTAATTACATTCAATATCCAATCAGTAGTCACATTTCTCCAATTATCTCATAAATACTGCAGAAAAGTAAATAAGTTTCTATTTAAATTTGGATCCAAGCGACATTCATACATGGTATTTGATTGCTCTTTCTGTCTCTTTTAAACTCCTTTTTTTTACGATACAATTTATTTGCAGAAGAAACCATTTGTCCTGTGTGTTTCCCACAATTTGGATTTTGCTATTTATGTTCTCATGCTGTTTTTGAACATTTTTTCTGCTCCCTGCATTTCTAGTAAATTGGTAATTATTTCTAGAGGCTTGATCAGATTAAATTTTTTCAGTAAAGATTTATACAAAGTAAAACCTAAATTTAGCATAAAAATTAACTTTGAGCTTCCTGGTTGCCAAGGCAAAGAAATCAAAAGAAGTTACATAGTACATGTTACACAATTAACAGGAAGCATAGCAGATCACTAGGAAACAAGGTTTTTCAGAGCTTTAATCTCTAAAAGTAACTTATAATGCAGAAATTTAAAGGGATATTGAAAAATAAATGAACTATATTTAAAGAGCATTTTACTAAAATTTCAGGGGCTCTTTCATTATTTTTTTTCTAACTTCATCCATTTCCCACACCGCCTACCCCTGCCTCTGGAAACCACCATTTTGTTCTCTGTATCTATGAAGATTCAATTAAAAAACAAAACAAAACATTGTCAAGGTTACTTCTTAGGAAATGTATTCTTCCAATAGGAGGCACCTAACATCAGGTGTCTTTCTTTCTGTGATCTTAGCAGCCAGTGATAATTATTACCTAGGCCCATTACCTCATTAGGGACCACAAAATGGTGATCTTCTAATTCTATCATTCCTCTTTCATTTATTCCAGAAGCTGTAATACTCCTATAAAGAGAAATTTCCCTTTACTATTAATTATTAGCTATCTGATTACCTTAATGAACAGTTTATAGATGAAATGCAGGACAATTGCTTAATTATTTTCTTTACTATTTTTCAAAATAATGTGTTTCCTGTCAACATCCAAAGATGAACACTGAGACCTTTGTTGTTATTGCTGTTTATGTGTTTGTTGAGTTGTTTTTATATCATTATGATCTCATGGATTTGTAAGTATGTGTAATATATTTCAAACTGTTATACTTGCTATGCATTTAATGTTCCAATTATCCCATTTTTTGGCCAGTGGGAATCTTCTGAGTTCTCTGGCTTCTGAGTCGTTTTGACATAATCTCAGTAGTCGTTTACATCTTTTTTGCTTTCTGGAATGACAAAATATTCCAGGCTTGCCTTGTACATTTCCCCCTAAGACCTGGAATCAGCCATTTCTTCAGTGGAAATGGTATTTAGAGACTACACTCTCGGAGCCAGTGATGTCTTAACACTGCTTTTATCAGAAGACAAACAATGGTGTGAAAACACCAACAAGTTGCAGATGAGTCCAAAACATTTTCTATTGGGCTTAGTTTCTGCTAGTTGAAGCAAAGAAGGAATGCCCAATAGATAAATTTTCAGGTTGACCAAGTTTTCATAATTTGGCCTTCCCTTATTTTATCCCTAGGCCTTCATGAAAAACAAGACAAAACAAACACACACTAACAAAAATAAAATAAAATTTCCCTGGGAAGCACTATTAACATCAAAAGTCAAATGTGTGAAATTTTGTTTTGCTATCTCTGCCCCTTAAAAAGGAAACAGAAACTAACCAACCCCTTGACTGCATTAGTAGTGACCCTAGAGCTGTCTCTGTTAATTTGGGATGTACCGAAAGGACTGAGAAAAACAGTTTCAATTTTCTCTAAATATTCTTTCAAATATTCTCTAAAAAGACTCATTCTCTAGAGTTTTAGAGTGTTGATCTTTCCGTGTATACTGTTGTTACTAAAATGTCTTCTAAAGATACCTCTTAGCTCAATTTCTAAAATGCAGTATGCCCACAAACTTTCAAAAGCTCTGAGAGAATTGACTGCATCATGCTGGTGTTTCTTAAACACATAGTCTAGGCAAATCTTCCTTACACAAATATCTTCCACTTCAGGAAGGTAAGAGATGGTGTTGAGCTGTCCACCAGAGTCTTTGTTTTCTGTTCTTCCTGGGCAGACAGCAAACCTACATTTCTCAGTCTCCCATTAAAGTTAGGCAAGGCCAAATAATAAAACTCTCATCAATGGAGCATGGCAGGATGTGATGAGTCACTTCCAGGCTTGGCCCATAAAACCTTCCTCTATGGGCTCCTCTATGCTCTCATCTGCTTCTGGCTGGATGCAAGAGCACCACTACCACAAAATCATACATAATGTGTTGAAAATGAAAGAGGTTCCATCAGCCTGAATCCCTGCATGCCTGCATGGAAGAGAGCTGCCCTCTTTCACCCAGAATGCCTACCTTGGTCTACACAGGGGACTATACTTCTAAGTTCCAAATGACTAGGGAGGAAATTTAATGGAACTATATATATATATATAGTTATATATATAGTTATATATATATAGTTATATATAGTTATAACTATATCTCTCTCTATGTGTATATATATATATATATATATATATATATATATATATATATATATATAAATATAACTGGGTCTGTTTGTTACAGCAGCTAGCATTATCTAACTACACCAAGAGCCCCTATATCAAAAGGGAGCAACTCTCTAAAGACCAGATGCTCTGAGCTCATGTGATTCCTGTTCATACTGTCCAATGGTTCTTTAAAAACCTCTTAAAATTAAAGTTTCAAGCACATTAAGTAGGTTTATATTTTCTACTCCTAAGATCGGATTGCTTGGGAGAATGAAATTAAGCTTATGGAAGTATGCCCTCCCCTACAAATATGCATAGCCGGTATACAATTGTAGTTCAAAAATTAATACCTTAATTAAAAACAAAAACGAACAAACGAAAACGAAAGCGAGCTCTTTAGTGAGATTGCCGGGTGCCTGGGTTCATATGCCCAGCTCCAGATTTTAGTGCCTTCAGACTCAGGAAAAAAATCTTTCTGTCTTGGTTTTCTCATGTGTAAAATGGTACTGAAGTTTTGCATTAATTCATAGAAAGTATTTAGATCAGTGCCTGGCACATCATACATGCTCAATAAGAGTTAGCTACCATTTTTGAAAATCCATCCACTCATTAATTTATCTAATAAGTATTGTATTGCATGCCTCCTGTGGTCCATCCCTTTTGTTGGCACTGGGGTTTTAGAGGAATGAGTGTAGGATGGGGGGGAGATCCAGCTGCCATCATTAAAGCAAGAGGTGGAAGGGAGTCTTCAAGTAATATATTTTCATACACCTATCAGATGTAAATTCTGTTAGCCTCTGACAAGAGTCTCATTCACTTACTCATTCTTTCATTCATCAAAGCATAGAATACATGTAATGCATGGAACTACACCCCATGGCTGGGGCGGAGGGAAGAAAAGATGAATAAATTACTTTTAACTTATTTTCCAGGCATGCCTGGAAACGGGAGTCCTAAGCACCTTCAAAGGAAGCATGAAACAATTGGAATTCAGATATCTATTGCTTTTTCCTATCAATGCAACAACAAACAAACCTTCTGCTACCTTGTCTCTAGAACTGGTTATTTCAGGGTTGCCAAATTCAGTGCCTACGGAGGGACCGGGCGGGTACTTCAATGATTAAAATCAACTGCCCTAAACAACGAGCCTGCATTTAAGTACCCTCCAACGTGCAGGACGAAGCTGGCTGCCATGTGGGAAGGTGGGCCCAGCTTGCTAGTTCTAATTTTTCAAGAGGCAATCTTCACACAGTTGTTCCCATGGTCAGGGGGGAGAAAAATCTAGCAACTCTTCTATAAACCCAGCTTTTTTATGTGAAAACATAATGTTTAAGTACTTACAAATTCTTTTAAAAATATTTTTTAACTGTGCACATCCACCAAAACCCAACTGTGGGCCAAACCTGGCACACGGGCCCTCAGCTTCAGAACTCTGGTGTGTTTACTGGAGAGGAGTTAAGGGGGATTCTGGCAGATGGAGAGTGAGAGTCACTAATGGCAAGTCTTTCATTGAAAAGAAAACAAAACAACAATGGGGAGGGGTCCTGGGCTCTGGGAAGGAAGCCATCCTACTCCCCCTTCGTGCAGGAAGCAGCCAGCATGCCCAGGGAGCCTAGCTACACAAGAGCACCCTTAATCATCGGCATGCCCTGTCAATCGGCAATTTTCTCAGAGGCAAGAACCCTTCCAAGCCATTTTACCAATACGAATATTGTCCAAGTGATGACTGGGGAGAATACACAAAGAGACTGCAATAAAATCAAAAAGAACTTTTGAAGGAAACAGTATATTGGAAGGATTCATTATAGAAGTTCAAATAAAGGCCCATATGTTTCCCTCCTTTTTATGGTGGATTATACCGAGTGCCTGTAATAAAATGAGAGCAGTGACGGGGGCGGAGAGGGACTTGCTTGTTGAGGCAAAGGATAAGATCCAAACAGCAGATAAATAACCAAGATATCTTTACGATTATATAGGCACATGCCTCCTGAACCAGCAGAAGTTTCCTTGCTGATACACATTTGCAATGATGTTTTAATTAACATTGGCTGGCTGGGATAAGAAATGAACTGTTTGCCTGTCTTTATTTTCTGTCCATTTCCCCACCCCCTTCACCCCTTTTGTCTTTAAGTAAACTTATGAATTTGGTCCCTCTGGATATGTCTCTCTCTGGAACTTTATTGTTTAGAATCAAAAGTCCCTTGTGATTTCCAGGTTGACTGAAGGTTACATGGCAATGATATAAGAACTTACCCAGAAGTTGTGTTTCCTTATAATTTAGGAGAATTACATTTATTTTCAGAGTCTGTCCTAGGCTGTATACAATGTAAAATTTTATTTTATCTTTAAGATAACAAATTTTCCTATAAATCCCAGAACACACTGGCTGTTCTAGACAAGTTTTGGGGGGTCTGAAGGGATAAAGAGAAAAGGAGGAAATTTTTCATACACACTCATGCACATACAAGGACGCTCGGGTTTAAATTACATCGCAGCATATACACTAATGCCCTTTTAATTCATGCTTTGTCCTACAAGCCTTGGTCAATTGGAGATGATGCCAAAGGCTTAGAATGTACAGTTCAGGCTTTCTGAAGGATAAGGAAAGGCTAAAGTTGATTGCATCTTGAAAAATTGGAGGATTAATGAATTTCCTTTTGTAAAGGAAGAGAGCATCCTTCCTTCTTAATTTTATCTTCCAAGAAGCCCTGGATGAATTCAATATGAAATGCTGTTGAGCATGAAAGTTTTAAGAACTTACACGTAATAGGGTGTACACATTTATAGAGAAAGAAAGAAAGAAAGGAAGGGAGGGAGGGAGGGAGGGAGGGAGGAAGGAAGGAAGGAAGGGAGAAAGAAACAATCCACTGTTAGCTAAGGAGATATGTGATGTTGCCACGGTCTTTTGTGAACCACCTTTAAGGTTTTCGTCTCTTTCTTCTCTTCTCTTTCTGGTTAACCTTAAGTTTAAGCCCTAATAAAATACACGTTTATGGGGATCAGGCTTGTCACCAGCTTTTCATTACTGTCAGTTTCTCTTCAGTTTCATCTAACTCAGTTTGGGGCATTTAAAAATGTTTTATCACATTCGCTAGAGACGTTTTGTGTAGTCACCACCAAGCCCAATAATGACCTTTTTGAAATAAAGCAAAACCTAAGACTAAGATTGGGGACTAGGCTACAGGTAGCACTTTAGAGTAAGAGTCTTGGCTGGGCCTCAGACCCTCATGTTTTAATCAGGAAAAGCGGGTGGCAGGTCACAAAGATTAGGTTTAACCTTCCTGATATACATCAGATCTCTTGCCCTTTCAACCTTCCAGCAGTGTGAGGAGGCATTCTTTCTGAAACCCATAAATTAGAGGCCAAGGTTTCTTTGCAAAGTGTAATGACAAGATGACAGAATCCCCATGAAGTCTAACTCTTTTCCCTAGACATGAGATTTTTATTTATTTTCTTTGGAACGTTAAGCCATGATCCGTGGGTCAGTGGGAGTCCTGCATGCATTTTTTTTTTTTTTTGATGAAAATGTGCTCTGGTCATGAGTGCACTCAGCTAAGATTTAAGACCCCCCAAATCCCAAATGACTCTTCCTCGTTTACATGCTTGTTTCAAAACCCACTAAGTAACTTATTTAGGTTCTGAAAGTTATATACAATATAAATCCATCCAGGCTGATGTAAAAAAACCCAGGAGCTGTAAAGCTGGTTTCTATATTGTTTGGACATAATACTGTTCTCAAGTGAAATCATAAGGGAATAGGGCACTTAAAATAGGGTGTCACATTTCAAGGTAATAAATAGCAGATTGATTCTACCTCCCAATTGATCCTGCAGTTTACTTATACACAAGATGGAAAATAAAGAACCAAAGCCACTGTGATTTACTTTGTAGAAATGAGACACTCAGTATTAGCTTAAGTGAATGCAAAGGCTGGCTCTGACAATTTATTACAGGCTCAGTCCAAATGTAGTTTGGATCAAGTTGCACTATTGGCACACACATTTTGCCACGCTTTTAGCATCTCTAGAGTTAAACCCATTTTAGGTCTCTTTATTTCCTGACATACATTTCATCGTGGTCTTCAAACTAGCCTTGTCATCCAACAACAGATAAAAGGGAAATTCACTCCCTTTCTTTGCTGAACATAGACTATGTTAAATAATGGGACACCATCTTGCCCCTCTCTATGCAGGGGTGGTCTCTAGTATTTAGAAATTGGAATGTGGTCTAGCTGTTTATTTTTGCAATCCCCTTCAATCTTTTTCTCCTTTTCAAGCACAATGTCTTACAATGTAGTTGTCTTGTATTATGAATTGAAAACATGTTTATTTCAAGGATGTTTGGGGAATTGTCCAACATCGTTTGGGGCACCCGTAATCACTATTTTGGAATTATAAGACTTAACCCTGGCTCCTGTCCAGCTGGTGCATCACTGAAGGTATCGATAGCTTTAGTTCATCCTGGAAAAAAACTCCTGAATCATAATTGTAAGGAAACTCAATTTTTTGAACTCTCACAATATGCCCTAAACTATGACAAGTGCTTGTCAATTCTTGTCAAATACAGTGTTGTCAATTCTCACAACAGTCACATGACGTAGTTTCTAATATTACCCCTATTTTCAGAACAGGAAACAGAGGCTTAGAGAGGTCAAGCAACAGAGTAAGGAATTCAAACCCAAGACTGTCTGATTTCAGAGCCCATGATCTTGATCAGCATATATGGTATAATACTTTCAAGCAGGGCACATTGATATTGTCCCTGCTCCTAAATTACTAAAAACTACAAATTCCTTGTGGAGCCACTGTCCTTAATTCTCTACTAATATGTTTCATTGAATCAAATCACTCACTTCAAATATGAAGCTGGTGTGAGGGCTCAAGATACTGGTTTAAAATTCCTATTCTCCTGTATTACCTCCCCTTTCATTTATTTAGTGCCATAATAGGGTATTTCAATTTTTTTCTAAGCAATACAATTTTTTACAACTTTGGGAGCTCTTTCTGCCTGCTAATGGACAGCAAAATCTGTTTCAGAACCTAAAAGCTTCCCTATTCACAGCACAGATATGTCTTCCCCTAGGCATTAGAGAGTTAAGTTATAAAAGGCAAGCATAGCGTACTTGAAACTCTAAAGTAAAAACTAGACATATTATCCAGGAAGTCTGAGAGTTGAGTTTTTCTCCTAATTTATTTGGCAAATGAGAATACATGAGCATGCATCAATGAAATATAAGGAAATAATTTAATCTCACACATTAAAAAGTATTTTACACTGTAGTGCAACAGACACTTTCAGAAGAGATAGAAGAATCAGAGTCTGAAAGGCTGCCTGCTTCCAGAAGTATGGTGGGATCAATTATTCACTGCACACATGCACAAATGAACACACACACACACACGCACACACACACCTATAAACACACAAAAGGATGCTCACATTGAAATTTTTAAAAACTGTGCTGAAAAAAAACAGGGGGAAACGCCTCATATTTTTAAATGAATTACTGACTTTCCTTCTTTTAAAAAGTAAAGATTCCCAGAGAGAAGAAAACAAAAGGGA
>NW_006786802.1:4026839-4033025 GCF_000442215.2 Lipotes vexillifer | reverse complement strand
GGAAAGAGGGATCTAAAGAGGAAAGGTAGTACTCAGTCTGGCTTTTTCCTTTTAAATGGCTACAGAAGACAGAAGGCATGAAAGACAAGGGGACATCAAAACACCATATCCTTACTGGAAGGGTAAAATAGAAGTGCTCTTTGTATACATGTGCTACATCTGGAAAGATCAAGGAAACTGAACAGGATTGCTCCACTTTGAGAATGGATAAAGAGGATTTTTAATCATGAAACTTGCCTCATTGCTGTCCAAAAGTCCCTCAGGCTGAGAACTCGTTTTAAATTGATCCCAAGTTTATGGAGCCCTCAGACAACTGGCCGAGACAAATAAAATATTCTCTGGAAGGATGGAATTCCAAGAAATACAGGCTCACAGTTGAACATCACAGCAACACGTGGAATTTGAGCTAATTAAAATAAAGCCTATAGAATAACAACAACAAAGCTTTTGGTAATAAAATCATAAAATGCAAAATATAAACAAAGCATGTTTAGTATAATTAGAAAAATATTAGAGGGAATTAAAATCTGAGTTACAAGCAAGAGAGAATACAAAACAGTAGATTTGGAAAAGTACCAAACTGAATTTCTAAAATTGAAAAACATATATAGTATTTGAAGTTAAAAGCTTAATGGGTGTTTTTAATTGTAAATTCTAATTAGCCAAAGGTATGAACTAGATGCTCAACCTGAAGGAATTATCCAGAATGCAGCATGGGGAGACAGGGAAATAAGAGAAAAAGGAAGCACTTAAGAGGAGAGAAAGAGAAGGTCCAACATATGTTTAATCAAGCTTCCAGAAAGACAAGATGAGAAACTGAGGGAGAGGTAAAACTTGAAGGTAATATTTTTCCAAATTTTATGAAAGACACAAATCTTCAATTCAAAAAGCATGAGTCCATTCAAAAACTAAACATTCAACTTGGTGTAACAATAACAAATCCAAAAATAGAAGGATGAAAATAATAAAAATAACAGCAGGTATTAATGAGATGGAAAATAAATTTACACTATAGTTTCTCAGTTTCTCTAATGATTATAAGATTATTCTAATTTTCTATTTCTTCTGAGTCAAATTGTTAGTTATACTCTTTCTAAGATTTGTCCATATTATCTATTTTCAAATGTCTTAGACTAAATCATTACTAATTTTATTATCCTTCTAATCTTGACAGCTCTGTGGTTATTCTCATTTTCATTTCTGATGTATTTATGGGCTCCTTTCCTGCCTTTATTCATAATAAGACTTGTCAAAAGTTTGTCAATTTTATTAGTCCTTTAAGAAAACCAGTATTTGGTTTTATTGAAATGCTACAGTGTAAATTTATTTTTCATCTCATTAATACCTGCTGTTATTTTTATTATTTTCATCCTTCTATTTTTGAATTTGTTATTGTCAAACCAAGTTGAATGTTTAGCTTATTCAATACCAGCTTCTGATTTTCTAATATAATCATTTTATCAAAATCTATAATTTTTCATCTAAGAAAGCTTTATCTAATCTCACAGGTTTTTTTCAAATAGCATTTTTTATTATTTAGGTCTAAATATATTCTCATTTCTATTAAGATTTCATCCTTGCTTCATGATTATTCTGAGTATGATTTCTCATGTCTAATTATATGAGACTTGTCTAGTTTCTTTCTATATAAAAGCTTCATTGAGATATAATTCATATATAGTACAATTTACCTGTTAAAGTATAAAATGATTTTTAGTATATCCACAGAGTTGTGCAACCACCACCACACCAATTTTATAATATTTCCATTCCTCCAAAAGAAACCTCATACCCATTAGTAGCACTCCCCATCTCCCCACAACCCTCTACCCCAGCACGAGGCAACCAATAATCTACTTTCTGTCCCTACAGATTTGCCTATTCTGGACATTTCATACAATATGAGGTCTTTTTATCTACCAAAAGATTACAAAAATTAAAAAGAGTTTAACAAGGTTGCCTGTTACGAAATATAGAGGTGAATAGCCTTTCTAAACACCATCAACAGCTAGAAAGTATAAAAAAATAGGATTTACAGTAGCAACATAAGACATAAAACATGTAAGAATAAACCAAACAGAAGATCTGCCAGATCCTTAAGGAGGAAATTAGGAAATCATACTGAAAGACATTCTTTAACTACAAGGCAGGATAGAAAACATTAATACAATAAAAAAAAAAAAATTTGTCTCCAGATTTCTCTATAGATCAATGTAATTCCATTCAAAATTCCAATGGAAGTTGAGTTTGACATTCAGTTAAAAATGAATACTCAGGACTGTAAATCTTACCCTTTGGAACAGGGTAAGATTTTTTAAACAAAATCTTAAAATAAAGCATAAATCACCAAGGAAAAGATTAGTAAATTATGCTTATCAAAGGACTCTAATAAGGAGAATAAAGAGACTTCTTAAAATGGAAGATACTTGAAACACATATAACCAGTAAAAGGGTGGTACCCAAAATGTTTAAGAAACTCCTACAAACCAGTGAGAAAAAAGACAAGCAACCCAATAGGAAAATAGGTAGAATTCTTGACCAAACTTTTCAAAACAGGAATCATGAATTGCCAATAAACACAGGAAAATATGCTGATGGTCATTAAAAACCGGAAATTTCAAATTGAAGCCAAGTGATATTTTACACCTAATGGATCTGGCAAAACTTTTAAATGTCGATTGTATTAAATGTGTCGATCATATTAAGTATTACATACTTCTGGTGGAAATGTAAATTAGTTCAACCACTTTGGCAAACGACTTTGCATTTATTATTTAGTACAGTTAAAAACCAAATACCTAAAAATCAAATTTCACGCCTCGAAGCACAACCTAGGAAAACTCTCACAGTAGACATTAACAAGGTGATCGATAGCAGCAAAGTTTGTTTTAGCCAAAGCAAAATAAAACAAAAACCCGAAGAAACGCAAATATATATAGATAGGAGAATGGAGATAGGAGAATGGATTACTACCACCAAAAAGTGAAACATATTTTCAATAGCTTCACATCAACATTGATAAGGTTCCAGACAATGCTGAGGGAACAGAGTAACGGATGAAAATCTAACGTAAGAATCCCTTTGCTCGAAAGCATACAAGACGCAATAGATTAGAGATATGCAAGAAAACAAGAGAATGATAAAACAACATTTACATTATGAGAGTGTTAAACTCGATGCTAATCTATTTCTTAAGTTAGGTTGATGAGTGCATGCATGTATATTTTATTATTTTTCCTTAACCTTAAAAAGTCAATGTAACTACTTTGAATTATTTAATATAAACCATTTTTAAATGTTAAAAAGACAGACTGTTAAAAATAAAAGAGAACCTCAAGGATAATCTTGCAGAGTGATTCTCAAATCATGTGATAACAGTCAGTTGAAATGACGACGATGATGATAATGATGATGGTGACAGTAATACTGGCTTACTCTATGACACACTGTGCTAAGAAGTTAATTATTCCTGATATCGATATACCAAAGTTGTTGAATGGCTTACCTTCAAAAACTATCAGTTAGAGCAGAATCAAGTTTCTTTATATTATTACATCACTTTCACAGAGTGCCTTTAACATCTGCTTGGTTCTTTGGGGAGGGAGGGAAAGAAGAGGCAGTGGGGATTACCCACCATACAGAGCCAACTTAGGCATGCCTTGCTTGATCTGCTATTGCTGGTAAAACCTGAATAAGAGAGGTATTTCCATGCACAATTAGATTTCTTTTCCTGAAATTCTTTTCAGACTTTTTTCTTTTTCCAGAATCTGGTTGCATTCATGGAACTATGTCACGTATGTGTATATTATCCATCTTGCCCACCATGACATAACAGTAGTCATTTAGAAAGTGGTTAGCATTTATTGTGTGTGTTAGGCAGTCACATATTGTCTCATTTAATTCTTATGATAAGAATAAGGGTGGGTACTAATATTCTCTTTATTAAATTAATGAAGAAACACAAGCCTTAAAAGGTTAAGAAACTTACCAAAGGTTTCAGTGCCCACAGGTGATTGATCTGGGTTTCAACCAGATCTGGTTGATTCTAGAGTCTGATGGCCTGGCCCTCATCCTATTTTTTCTTTCTCAAGAGTTGAAAAGCTCTGATCAAAGACAAGCTCATTATTTTAGAGGAAAGAAAACCGAGGCCTCTAAATAGAGGTAATGATGCAATATGGGTCAAGTTAGGACACCAAAATAGATAATAGATGATAAGTGTGACATTATATTAAAAACTGGGAAAAATAATTTCAGCTGATTTCTACCTGTTTCCATATCTGTAAAAGGAGGTTGGACCATCAATGGTTCTTAAGTTTCCTTAGGTCATAGAATCTCTCCCCAGAAGAGAGTACATGAGTTCACATTCATGCAATATTTTCATATGATGTCGGGTGTCCCCTACCCCCTTGAACCTCATCCCCAAGTCTTGTCAATATGAGTACATTTCAGATCAAGAGCCTCTGGACCCCAAAGATGTGAGAAGTCCCTTCCATCTGAATCATTCAGCATTTCTAAAATCTCTCTTTAAATAGCTACTAAAGGGAGCCTTCCTAGCCAGCCACACGGAAGAGAAGCCACCTTTCCTCCTCAATCCTCCGCTATCTGCAAACTGAGAAACTCAGTGGGGCCTCGCCAATATTTTAGTGTCTGCCAAGGAGGGCTTTGTGTCAGGCTTGTTGGCAGTAAACCAGGAAATGAGGGTGGGGGCATTAATAGCCTTTGTAAACAGCACCTTCAAGGTCTTCAATCACCAATTTGAGGGTGTTCACCACCAGGGTGGAAAAAAAAAAGAGGAGAAAGCCAAACAGGAAATGCAATGAAAGGAGATGAAAGCAGATCAATAAAGAGAGAAACATTTGGTTTGAAGTCTTGCCTTTAAAATAATGGGAACCACCCCCCAGGCACCCCCTCCAGAAGGTAATTTGGGGCATTACCACAGTTCTGGCCCTTAGGTGTAATTGCCCCAGATTCCAGACACACAGAGGTTTAGAATTCCAGGGCTTTTGCAAAGAATTCAGTTTGGGGACATACATTTATTACCACCTTTTAAATAGATGTTTTTTAAAAAAAGAATTTACTTAATGTTAGAAGACAATTCTGTGGATTTTATTTTACTTTTCTTCTTGCCAAATTAAGAGGAGGCAAAAGGATTTATCCTGAGGGCCCACGTTCCAAGGACAGTGCAATGCCACAGTATGGGATTTGTGTCTCAAGCTGAATTTCTGGAGCGGACAGGCAACAGGATTTTCACTTAGAGCCTTGAGAGTGAGACACTCGTCCCCATGGTCCCCTAGGTCATTCAGAATCCAACAGCCTCTGCCTAAGGAAACAGGAAGCATTGTCCTTGGAGATGGAAGGACTCTTGAAAAATCGAGCACTGTGGAGGCTTGAAGGAAAACTGGTGCTCCCGGCAGTGCAGGAGTGAGGAAGAAATGGGAACACACTGCATCTCAAGCCTTTAATTTATTTTTTAGGCATTCCTTTTGTTTCTAAGACCTTGAACCAAATGCCTATTTCACGATCACACTTTTTCCTTTCTGTTTTGCAGAGATGAGACAGGAGAATTGAAGGGGCTTAGAAGGAAGGTGAATGGACTGGAGGTTTAGGAGAAGACAAGGAGACAGAAACACGATTCAATTACACGATGGAAGGGGCCATTATTTTGTGGCGTGAAAAGATGGACATTTCCAATCCCATCCCTAAATGGTTTTCCAACTCCCACCATCTAGAGAGCTCAACCTATCTCTTTGACTGGGAGAGTCTCCAGCAAGAGTTTGGATTTGATGAAAATCCCCCATGCCTTTCCAAATCCTATTTTGCAAATTGAATAGGGCAAAAATCACCCTTTCTGCTCATTTTATAATTCCAGCTATGTTTAAAAATAAGCACCTGTTTTTTTCTTACTACTATCATTCAGCAAAAGGAAGACCATCCATTATTTTGAGTGTAAGATTTGTTCACCTATTAAATAATTTTTTTTTTAAACATTTGCTTTGATTTGGTCTTTTTATGAAGCACCCAACAAATGGACAGCACAGAATAATTTTTTCCTCCCACCCTCCGTCTTTTCCTTCTTTTTAGGCTTCAGGCTTTCAGTAGACAGACAAGGGGAGGCAGAGGGATGGTGGCAAGTTTGATTGCAAGCACCTTTATTTTTATTCTGTTTTTTTTTTTTTTTTTTTTTTT
>NW_006786802.1:4009580-4026625 GCF_000442215.2 Lipotes vexillifer | reverse complement strand
CCTTTTTTTTTTTTTTTTTTTTTTTTTTTTTTTTTTTTTTTTTTTGGTTCGGGGGCATTTTACAATGGATGCTTTATGATGCCTAAATTACTTACTCATCTCTCCCTTCCAAATCCCAGGGATTTACAGGTCTTAATTTTATAGATATTCCCTGCAAGACCTCCCCTCTCCTGGAACCTCATACTTTCTTTACATTCTTCTACCTGAGTCCAGTTTCTGTGGTCACTGGGTCACAGGGCACTAACTGTCACCATGAACTATCAAGCTTGCTCCTTCTCTCTTGGGTCTGCTTGAGGGAAGCCCACTTCTATCAGGGCTGTATGTTGCCCCTGGGTGCATATGGGACAGTCAGGTTGGGAAGCGCCCATACCAACCCACTGAGTACTGGTTCTAATTCTCAGTGACACATTGGGCTTAGCTGGAGAATTCTGAAAAATAAAGTTTGCCAGTCCCCACACCCAGAGGTTCTGAGATCAATGGCCTGGCATCCCTAGGCATCAGATTGTTTAAAACTTCCTTAGTAGATTCTAATTTGCAGTCAAGTTTGAGAACTACTGCTTTAGTGTCTTTCCATTCCTTCGCAATTGTGATTTTTTTCCCACCTCCATTGACAATTAGAATCAATGATATACCCAGATATGTGAAAACTCCTGTGCACTTTCTGTCTGCAGGCTTCTGAGATTGGGACTGTTAATAGCCATCAGAGACCTTCCCTTTTCCCTGTCCCCCAAGCCTGGGGAAGCTGCTCAGGGGATTATTTATGAAAATAGCATACACACTGGGATGAAAATGGCAACCTTACCCTGAAATTCCAAAACCAGTTCTTTTAACAAAGTGTACTCTCTTCTCAGATTCCCTGAAGTCTGTATCAAAACCCAACTCCTCAAATATTGTGATGGGATTTTGCATCAACATAAGAAACCCTTCCCCCTGCGGTTCGATGCCTCAGCTCTGTGATGTCTGGTGGCACCTTTGTAAGAAGGCCCGGTCTTTGTCAGCCTGAAATTAAATCAGAGCCGAGGAGTCTTCACATTCAGAACCCTAGCTACGTGGTGTTTTGAGAAATGACTGTTCAAGCTTGGTGGGAGTGGGAGAATTCTGAGATTTAATCGCAGGAAATTTCACATGAAAGGCATTCAACGAATTCATCAAGCCCTGCCTTCCTAAAATTCTCTTCTTTATGCCAGGTGCAAAGTGGCTTTAACACTCAGAGGCAAAGTATCTCTTACACCATAAAACACTGTTCTGGGTAAACATGACGAGGTTTACTAGAGAGAGTGTAAACTTCCCAGAAAAGATTAGATAATGGCTCCTCGGCAGGTGCAGCACAGACGTCTATGGCCATGGATGGAAATATCTGTGCATGTCTTGATTTAAACACCAACCCTGTAGCCCTCTCCTTGAATCAGGAAGATATGGAGAGAGGGGATTGGATCAAAATGTGGGATTTCATTTGATCCTAGGATTCACTGCAGATCCCGAGACCCATTTAAACACTGACAAATCTAAGAGCATGATGCCAGATGAATTTGCAAGTGGAAAGTGCAACTGATACATTTAATAACCGTGAAAGGAAACGTTCTCCATACCACACTCTTAGGACTTGCAAGTTCTCAGATTCTTGCAAGTTGTGGAAAGTGGGGGAAATGGTTTTTCTCACTTGCGAATGGTTTGGCCCAACACCAATAAATTACTCATTGAAACTCTGGCAGACAAGGCAGGTTAAAACTGTGGCTTTGGCTTTGCCTGAATTTCCATGACCTTTGAGTAGACTTCCAGGTCACATGATGTTACTTATCCGATTCCCTGCCCCTTCACCACATACAGAATCTCAACCAGAACCCCTGTTTAGATGGAAATGCCATCCTTTATTACAGTGAGGATTTAATCTACTAAAATAGTCCTTCATAATGGTTGCACTTGGCTTTAATTAGCTCTTTCCAATTTCCTTTGAAATTTCAGGTGGGATGAGTAGAAAGAGGGACTGTATCTGTGTGAAAGATGCTGTTAAAGTGAAGAGGAAAGGCAAAGAATGCAGAGATACACGAGAGTTTTCCACTCCTAGGTTCACAGAAAAATGCCTTCTCCGACCTAGAAATGGCTGCAGTCACCATGTTTTCTTTTTATGAGCAGTGGAATAAACTGAAGGCCAGTGGGGCTAAAACTAACTAAGGATACAGCAACACTTTGAGGAAACCAAAGGTGCTTTTGGACACTGGGAAATCAAGATTCTACAAGATAATGATTCGTCCATCCAAGAATTCTGATTAGAATACTTGATCCTCTTGTCTTTTTGTTTTTTTCTTTTAAATTAAAAAAGTTCAAGAGCTAATACATGTGCACGGAACATTCTAAATAGAACAAAAGGGCACGCAATTACAAGTAGGCTCCTTTCCACGAGTATCCTCCAGATGTATCCTTCAGAGTATCCTCTGAAGGTAGGTGCACCTTCATCTTGAAATCCAGCCTTAGGACAGGGAGCCAGATGCAAAGACCATGCCAGCGACCTTGACGTTCTTCAAACAGCTGGTGACACAAGGTAGGCAAGTTTATAGGCTCATCCTACAGCCTAAAGAGAGGGGGACTACTGTTTACTAAGTGCCGTGGGTCCTACATTTGTTACCACATTTAACTCCATCAATACCATGTCAGGACCAACTATGCAATTTGTAAGGCTCAGTGCAAAGTTAAAATATAGAAGGCCCTTGTGCAAAAATTAAGAATTTCAAGACGGCGCTGGCAGAGCACTAAACCAAGTAAGGGGCCCTTCCTGACTGCACAGGTTGTGGCCCCATGGAACGAGGCCTGTACCGCTCATTAGGGGAGTGTTATTATCCCCAGTGAACAAATGAGAGCAGGAGGCCCACAGAGGCAGTATGGCTTGTTCAAGGTTGTTGGGCCAGTGAGGGTTACAAGCCATACTCAAGCCAGGTGTATTGGACCAAAGACTGCAGTCTGTCTGCAATCTTGAGTGTCTTAGCCCCTGAACCTTTCAAGGACATCTTCCTGGGCCAGTGGGGCAAATCACTATTCAGTAACGTTCCTATGGTTCACTTAGAAAGGAGTCTGCCTGGGAAATGTTTAGGGTGATCGGCACATTATGATAATTCAAACTGAATTACAATTCTTATCTTGGATTATAAAATGCCATTCAGGGTGCAAGTTCATAGATGAATCAAGTTTATTTATAATAAGTATGTCTAGTCAAAATAGGAGAACTACTTAACATTATAATTAAAACTGATACATATCTAGTTGAAAAACTATCCAGTCCCTAAAACACTTCCACAGGAGATGGCTACATACTTTGGCACAAAATCTCCCTGCCCCTTCCAAAACATTTAATTTTTTATTCTGAATGGGAGATTGTAACTTTTCCCACAATATCATATCAAACAAAAGTGCAGCATTATGCATTCAATAAACCTCAGCACCAGGCAGCCTGGGCATCAATTGCACTTGTGTTGTAAGCTGAGACTCAAGGAAACATTTATTTATTTAAAATATTTTTGCCCATAAGTTAAGACAAACAGCAATATTTCATTTCACTGTGTTTTAAGACAGCCCTGTAGACAGAATCCTGCAGACCAAGGCTATGATCATGCTTACATCTGTAGACAGATTTAATTATTTTTTCCTTTGATGTCAGATATCCACTGAGAATTTTACATATGAACCTAGTTCACTTGCAAGTGGGCTGTATATTGACTATGGAAAACTATACAACCCTTTTTCATTATATTATTTTCTCTATAAATTTGTCCACGAGCATGGCAACTCTCTAATGGCATATGAGGAGTGAGGTTAGGGTTAGGGTTAGGGTTAGGCTGGTAGCAGACAAAGCCGTGTGAGTTGTTTCAAGGAGGCACAAGTAAGGGAGCTGCAGAAGGACGGACGATGATGTCATTACGATAGGGAGAGCTTAAAGTCATCTCTTAGAGGTGGCCCCACTTGTAAAATCTCCAAAGGTGAAGTCTTTACAATGTCACTGTTGATTATTTATTTTGATACTTTAGTATCAAAAGTTCTTCTTTAGGACCAACCGAAATCTTTCAGTGTTTTTTTCTGACTTCTTTCATTTTGTAAATAATTGACATCTCCTTTCATTGCTATTATCAGTGAGCATGAACTAGACCAGTGTTTTTCAAGGTATGACCCCTCCAGACCAGCAGCATCGACATTACCTGGGCACCCACTGAAACAGCAATTCTGGGGCTGAGGCCCGGCCATCTGTGTTTAATAACCTCTCCAGCTGATTCTGATGTGGGCCAAGTTTGGCAAACCACTGAGCTAGAAGTTGAGTACATGAGATGGGGTGAGTTATCTGGAGAAGTAATGAAATTCTGGTGATTCCATCACAAGGAGACATCCTACCTAGCCTCAAAGTGAGAGGCTTTCTCTCAGAAAATGAGGCAGGATGCAGATTCACACACATTCTGTAGGTTTTCCATGTATACTAAAAGCAGGTATATTCTGAAAGTAAATGTGACTTCTGTTGTTTTTAAGTCAAAGGTCATTTGTTCTAAGACTGGTATGCAACAAAAGTCTTGGGTCTAGACACTCACTGCATCAGAATCACCAGGGGAATATCTGAAAATAGCTCTACATCCTCTACCCCCATAATATACACATTTAATTGGTCTGGGGTGGTACCATGTCTTTTAAAAGTTCTTAAGATGATTCTGATGTGCATTTAGGGTTGAGGACAATTACTACAAATGTATGGTATTCCTGCTACTACTATTAGTAAATATTTTTGGTGCTTTTTAAAGTAGATATTTGAGATTTAAGTCTTCCCTTTACTGTAAAGGAAATCTGGGCTCTAATCCTATCTGAATATCCAGGGAAAAGCCTGTTTCCCCACACTGTTTCTCAGTTTCCCTGTCTGTCCACTGAGGGTCCTGGCAATGATGCCCTCTGGTTCTGTGTCCTATACCTGTCTCCCCATTGGCCCAGAGCCTTCACAAATGGGAGTCACTCTGGGAACAGGTGCTGGCCGTCCCTGTGGAAGGAGAACCAAGGAGGAGAGAAGGTTTAGCCCTTATCTGCCACTGGCTCCAGCTGAGTCCACATGATACCAAATGTGGATGAAGAGGGAATGATTTAAACATCACCAGGCACCCTCCTCCACCTGGATGTTTGGCATCAAGAATGGAGATCAGCTCGGTGCTTTGTGAACACCTAGAGGGGTGGGATAGGGAGGGTGGGAGGGAGACGCAAGAGGGAGGAAATATGGGGATATATGTATACATATAGCTGATTCACTTTGTTGTACAGCAGAAACTAATACAACATTGTACAGCAATTATACTCCAATAAAGATGTAAAAAAAAAAAAAAAAAAAAAAAAAAAGACTAAATTAAGCAAATTAGACTTGGCCTATAACCAAATTACTAACAAAGAAAAAAGGTTTGAGATAACCATTAAAAAAAAAAAAAAAAAAAGAATGCTCTAATATTGATGAATTGTTTCCTGAGAACTAGGTGGTCCCAAGAACCCAGCAAAGCAGCTTGGGGGCTCTCCATCATTAGCATCTCCACTCAGGCCTCTGATCTTTAAGATGAACCACTGCCTAGACATACCCTACTGAGTCTAGTCGCCCAAGAACTCACTCCGCAGCCCCCCGAGGGAAGAACCGTGCCTTATGTTTTGCTGAAGTCTTTATTAGGCTGGGTTCAGTTCCTTGCTTGTAACAAATGTTCAACACATAGTTAATGAGTCAGCAACTATATACATGGTAAGTTGTAATTTTAAGAAAAGAGTGGATGAAAATTGCTGATAAAGTTGATGATGATGATGGAGAAGACTAATGTTTGCTGAGAACTCTCAGTGACAATCAATGTGACGTAAATCTACACACCTCATTTACTCAACACAACATGCCTATGAGGTCAACACTATAAACACCCACATTGTACAGGCGGAGAGACTGGTGCTCAGGGGATTATGGAACTTGCCCAAGGTCACCAAATAGCGGTGTCAGTGGGGATTCCAACCCAGCCTTGTCTGACTTGAGACATTTACCACTCTGCAGCAGGATTAAACCCTCTTTAACGGTTCTCAAGAAACTTCCACTTCTCTTGGTACATTCCTATACGACATTTTAATAGAATTATATGCCTATAAATATTTGTGCTCAGACTCTGTGTCAGCTCTATTTTAAGTCCTAAAGTCAAAAACATAGATGACATGCTTCTACCATCAAAGATGTCATCATCTTACGGGGGAGACAGACGTGTAAGTCATCAGTACACAATATATTTACAGTTAGAAGTACTGCAAAGAGGAAGAAGCCTTTAATTTGCCTACATTGTGGGCTTCACAAAAAGCCAGCGAGGTAGGGTAACCAATCTTAGACTTATCCTGTCTTGCAGGGGAACATTAATGTTATGCAAAGAAAGATAAGACTGTATACACATATATGCACGTACAAACATCAGCACATATATTTACATACATAATATTGTATAGGTAGGCATATTTGCAATGTCTCTTAGAATTTCCTGATTGTAACAACTTGTTAAAAATCCCCAAATGCATTTATGTTTTATGAAGTACCCTAGCAGATTCTTTCAGCTCTGACAAGATTGGGTAACACGCACGTATGTATAATGATCTTCACATCTCTCCATTTTAAATGTGCTTGTAATATTCAGGATATAATTTTTAATTACAATAGAATCCTTTTACTGAATTTGGTATTACTTGGAATTCTCCATACCACAGGTCAAAATGTGCTTCTCGAAATATAACTTATGTGTAAAACACTGGTATAATAAGCTTACAACAGGACCTTTTTAACACCCCCATCCCAACACATGCACACACACATGCACATACACAAAACCACACACGTGTCCCTAAGCACAACTGGCCTAAACTTGTTTGTCAAGTGACTCAATGAATACAGTTATCCCTAAGCTGATCAACAATTCCTTAATACCAGCATTGAGAGAAAACCAGACACAAACTACTATGCCTTATATAAGCTGTGCATACAAAATTATGGGAGACACTGTCAAATATTATTTCCTCTACCTCTTTTGGCAAAAGCACCTAAGTGGGACTCATTTTTCAACACTCAACGGTCATATTTACTGGTCATAATGTATCCCTGGTAATCCAGATTTCCAAGTGTATTTTTGTCTTCCCCGTGCACTCTGTCTGTTTACAATTTCCAAACATTTTTACGTGCAATTAAGGGAGGCCTGCATTAACATCAAATATTTATAATCCCGTGATCCTGATTTAGAGCTTGGCTTTGGAGTAAAATCCAGGGAAGAACTGCTTCTGTTAATCAGCTCTAAAGGGACTTCATCCATCTCCCCCTGGGGCTGACATGATAACAGGCCAAGTCGGTATGCCTCCTGTATGCCTTTGGCTAGAATGACAGCAGTGGGATCTCATAGTTGGATTCTAGAGCCTTCCTACCATGGCTGGGACTTTGATGGAGTAAGTACGGTGGAGCGCGGGAGGGACGCTGACCGGGAAATCATCTCTGGGTGAGTTTCCAAGCTTGCAGTCTGCAGCTACACTCCACTCAACACTCGACTGCAGCTACAAAGGGTTGGCTATTTGCTATCAGCCAGGCAAGTCAGAGTCAGTAGGACTCAGTTCTGGAAGTTTGGTTTGAAGGAGAAGCTTTCTTTCTGTAGTATTAACTGAGAGAGTAATAATAATAGAGTAACAGCCTTCTCTCTACAATATCAATTTGAAAACAGACTCCCTTTGGCTCTAAGCAGGCAAGCCTTAGATCCCACGGATTCGCTTCATGAAAATGGATTCATCAGTACTCTTCCTTTTGCAAATGACAGAAACCAGTTCATCAGTTCAAACACAGCTGTCAGAACTTGGTTGTTCTCTGTCTCTCTCTGCCTCTCTGTCTCTGTCTCTCTTTTTAATCTCCATTTCTTTCCCTGGATGGCCTTATTTCAGGCAAGGCTTTCCCATGCAGTGACATGAGAGCCACAAACGTTTACAGGCTTAATAGCCTATTCTTTCAGTAAATCCAGAAGAAATAAGTATCTCTTTTCAGCCAAAATTATAGAATTGAGTCTCACTGTCTCTGGCTCACCTGGTTTGGGTCAAATGATCAACCCTTATCCAGTCATAGTAGGCAAGGTGAATGTGACACTCAGATTGGCCAGGCCTTGGTCTCATGCACACACCTACATGTGGATTTGCTCAGCCCCACGGGAAACACAGGAACTATAACTTGGGGAGGAGTAGCTTTCCTCTCATCAGGAGATGGGAAAATGGATCCTGGCCAGACAAAGGAGACCAAAAGAGAAGGAATTTGTCCTCGCATCACCTTCATGGTAGAAATACTCATCCCAGTATAGAATTCAAACAGTATGATTATAGCTTACTATTTATTGCTAAAAGATCATTTTTTTTCAAAGAAGGGAAAATCAAGAGTCTCATACAGATATTCAGTGAACACATGTCAAAATTTTTACTTAAGTCATTAACCAAAATGAGGGAACAATGCAGATGTCACAACCAGTTCCAAGGAGAATCCAAAGAACAGCCATGTTTTTTCTGTTTGTTTGTGTTTTGTTTTTTGTTTGTTTGGGTTTTTTTGTGGTACGCGGGCCTCTCACTGTTGTGGCCTCTCCCGTTGCGGAGCACAGGCTCCGGACGCGCAGGCTCAGCGGCCATGGCCCACGGGCCCAGCCACTCCGCGGCATGTGGGATCTTCCCGGACCGGGGCACGAACCCGCGTCCCCTGCATCGGCAGGCGGACCCTCAACCGCTGCGCCACCAGGGAAGCCCAACAGCCATGTTTTAAAGTTGGGAATATTGAAATGAACTTGACAACTGGGTACAAAATTGTCTTTTCCAAGGCAAAGAAGAATTGTTTCTCCACCAACAGAATGTAGTAATTGTCGACAAAAAGAATCATTTGGGTCGCCATCAGTTCTCCATACCTTACAATTCAAAGACAGCGAATGCTAGAATCAAAGAACCTGAAACCTGAGACCCAAATAATGCATAGTTTTCACTAGAGATGCTCAGTCATCTTTTTTGCTGATCCCACATTTCCTGGCAGTCTCCCCTCAGAGAAAGTGATTGCTGATTACAAAATAAGGCTGGTCTCCTCACTCTGGCCTCCTTGTTTACATAGGTGCAGCAAGAGTGTTAACTTACCACATAGGTTTTCTTAAGTTTGCTTTGCTGGAAGTTTCCCTATGAAATGTTAGATTGGGAGTTAAAAGCCTCTGTCGTTTGCTATCCTGAGGCTAGGAAGCCAAGCCCAAAAACTCTACCAGATTTTACCTGCAGTACCTTTAAATTTTGGTAAATTCCCCTTTCCAAAATATCCCAAAGTTCCTGGCCTACTAGGAAGTGTCCTTCCTTAGATCTGTGACCCTGGAAGTCCTACCAGGCCACCAGTTTTCCCAACAGAGTTCTGTAAGCACTGGCCCCAGAAAGTCAATCTAATTTCCTTAAGAGTGGTAGGCCACACCCAATTATATGAGCGACATTTCAGATGGCATTCCAGGCAAAGCCTTGATTACGTAACCAATTTTTCCAATCATATCCTGACAAAACAATGACAGTCTTATTGACAGTCTATGCAGATAACTGTATTGCCATGAAAAGTAAGGATACTTAATAAGAATTGATAAGTTAGGGTTTCTACACAGATTGTAAAAGTTTTTGTTCTAGTTCTGTGCAAATGCAATTGATAATTTGATAGGGATTTCATGGAACAGGAGTGTTAGTGAGAAAAATATTATTTAAATGTTTCATTTTCATTTCCAAAAGCAGAGTACACTAAACTGTCATGGGCTACAGACAGCTTGACAAGAAAGAGAAAGTGCTTCCTTTTATACGCAGAAAAATTAAACAGCAAAATAGCATCTGTAATATTACAACAAATCACTCCTGTAAAATTTCCTTCATTTGTTCATTTGGCCCATTCTTGTTCCACAGGATATTGGGTTAGCAATCTCATAAAGCCATGTGCTTTTCAAATAAAAAGAGTTCTGGAAATCCTGACTCAGCCCACTGTAATGGTCTGAATGTTGTCTAAGCAATGACATTAGAAGCCTTCACCCAAAATTCTTTTCTTTTCTTTTTTTTTTTTTTTTAAGGTTCAATAGTTTGAAGTACCTGGCATAGTCCTTTTACAAGAAGCTCTCAGATGGTCCTTCTTTGTTTATGTCCTTTAGTGAATATGAACTCTAGCCTGGGGCTAATGGCAGCGGCTTCTGGTAAGTATTAGAGTGAAAACAGAGTAAAAACAAACAAACAAACAAACTACGTGTAGATGCTGATGACTTAAAATGGCTGTGGTTAATTTATCACTGATAATTTCCAAAAATGAAAGATCCAATTAGTGTTCGTGACAAGAATAAGGCAACTGGCAAGGAAATTTGGTTGTTTCTGTGTCAAGCAAAACAAGGTAATAAAGTCACTGCAAAATACTGCCTTCAATGAAACTGATTCAGCCTATTCTCAAAGAAGTCAGTGAATGCTACATCTGATTCATATAATAGTTGAGCACAATTTTGTATAAAGGGAAAAATCTTGAGCTATTTCATATAGTTATTTGCAGGACATATGTAAGTGTGTGTGAGTATAATACGGCAAGAATAAACCAGGCATAAAGTACGAATATACCAAGATTTTTTTTTTTTTCATTTTAACCCTTTTTAATGAAAGTTGTATGTATACAAGATTACTTTATTCTTGCATCTTCTCAATTGCTTCTTCATTATATCTGCCCTTTTCCTTTCCTACTTGGTGAGATTTGGCCTTATGTTCAAGGATCTTTTTGCAATCTTTGCCCAGTTTTAGTCTGGTGATAACCACCTTGCTGGGGTGAGTGCCCACATGGACGGTCCCGCCATTAACCTTCTCCTGCTGTTCTCGCTCAGTGTAGAGAACATATTTCTTCCCACAAACCTGGACTGCTTCGCCAGTTTGCTGCCTTTTGTTGTGCCCTTGTACAACCTCGTATACCAAGAATATCAGTAAGTCTGGAATATGGCCAAGACATGTATTTTTATAAAATTTCACAGCGCATCCTCAATCAAAACCCGCTTACCTAGAAGATCCTACATTTGAATTAAAGTGAGGTGATAACCAAGCAAGGCTTCAAATAGTAACCCAAATCATGACTGAAATACTATACTGTTGTTGCCTAACATCTTCAGGACTCTGATGAATAGAAACATGTCACAGAGGATGAGGGCACTGACAAATAAATCTCTAGGGAACTTCCCACTATACAATTTCTGAAATATGTACATTTGTAACACTTTATTTACACAAATTTAATGTAGAGGAGGCAGAGCATCTCTTTTGATTTGATAATCCTTCCCATACAATGTATCAACAGTAATGTTTTAAATAAACCTAATTATTTCTAGAACCTTCCCTTGTATAAGGGGAAAGAACAAATCTTTGTGATTTTCCAAGGAGTTTCTGAGAAATCTCAAGGGAGTTTTAGGTGCAAAAGATAACTTGAAGGTTTTCATTTTAGTTTAGTTTTTATGTTGAGGATACGATCTTGAGCAGGTGATAATCAAAAAAGCTGTCAAAGATTTGGACACTTGATATAGTTAATATCATGGATGCCTGAGAAACAATCCTTGGTTACCCATCTCATCAGAGATGATAAAACATTAAAAAATATAGAAGATGACATGATTGTAAATAACCTTTAACTCTTTTATAAGTGACGACTCTGTTTTCTTAAATGAGTAAGAACTTAACAGTCAGAATAAAGCACAGAAAATTACTTTGGTAGGACACAGAATCTCTGTTATCTAGGCAGATTACACACAGAAAGAATAACCCGTATCATAGGTGAGGACAGTAAACCAAAGAAACTCGCCCATCAAAACTGTGCTAATATTTGCTGTTCAGACTCAGGTATTATCTATAAACCAAGCTAAATAAAGTTTTGTCTTACATTATGTTCTTTCAGTTTGGGGAACAAATTCACACTTTAGGACAGATCGTAGAGGGTCAGGGCTAATTTCATAGCAGCATTAAGATGTTATTCATGTGCAATGCATTCATCAAAGCTAGCTTCAAATCAATTAGTAAATAAGTATTTTAAAATGCTATCAGTTTTATTTTCTAATACACTGAGTATCAGTAGTTATAACCTATAAAAACCAAAGCTCTTTGGGAGCCTAAATAAGTTTTAAAAGTATAAAGAAATCTGGAGGCAAAAACAAACAAAACTGAAAACCACTTCTTTAAGACAAAACTCTTTTCTTTGAAAAACTGAATCACGTCCATCGCTGTATTTCTTTTTTACTGTTGCTTTTAATGTAGTCTCAAATATTTATATTAATTAAAACTTTACTCAAAGTAACTAACTTCATTTCACAAAGAAAACTATAGGGTAGATAATTGAAAACTGTCACACTAATATCCAACTGCCACCCATATCCCTTATACAATTACCCTAAGTGCCAAAAATAAACACATTCATTAACCTAGCCCAAGGATGCAGTATCTTTGCAGCAAATAAAAACAAAAAGGAAAATACAGAAACTTGAAATTATGCTTAGTAACCAATGCTTTAGTAATGTGTCTTAGTTAGAAACCATCTACATATCAAATGGTTGTCTATTACTTAAGTCAATATCATGCCTAGGTTTTAGGTTACCTAAAGACCTTGAAAACTATCTTCAAGCTGACACACTACAAAATATAATTACTGTTGAAATAAATAGTTTGTGAGAATGATTCCCTTTTGTTAAACACAAATTTACATTTACTTTTTTATAACCTTAAACATTATGTAGGAATAATGATACCTTATTTGATCATTAAATCTGTATAAGTTTAGGAAAACATACTGCAGTGTAATAAAAAATGTTTGTTTGTATCATAATTGACAGTAATGAATAAGAGAAGGTATAGTGTTTTTCATTAAACAAATATTATTAAACTAGTCTTGTCTGCCAAAGATCTACAACAATTATGTGAATTTCAATTATTATGGTGTTTCTGAGTTAGTTTCTGTAAGAATGTGTCTCTTTTAAGTATAGAACATTTAAAGTATTAGAAGTTAAATTTTCCCGTATCCTGGGAATTTTAGGAATATTTAATTTGTACAAGTGCATATTTATCTCTATAAGCCAATCAGAACAGAACTCCCTTAAAACACTTTACAATCTAACTTATTAATGTCCCCTGGAGATATGAAAACTTTACATACTTGAATACTGAAAGGTAAAGTCCTTCCTGAATTACAAACGTACAGACACACAGAAATCTTGGAGTTTCAATTCTGCATTTTCAGCCACAGATTAAGGGAAAACACCGAACACAAAAATTCTCCGGTCTGGCTATTGAGCAGCTGTTCTTCCCAGTAGGTACACAATTTTTGTTTGATTTGATCTCAAAATATATAAACAAATAATAAAGACTAGAAAGGGAGATTCTGTCACTTTGCTAGTCACCGAACAGAAACTAGATCAATAAAAACCATTAATCCATATACAAAAATCGCCAAATGGTCTGACCGCAAACCAAGTTCCCAATCACTGTTGCCACCAATGGGAAATAACTTATTGGCCATAGACAAACCAAAAGCAAAAACAAAACACAAAATGAGCAAAGAAGAAGAAAACTGGAAAAGCAGAGAATCAGTTAGGTACTTTTGCTGATTTAGATTCAGACTGGGAACTAAGAAAAGATGTGCATGGGCTTAAGCAGCCCTTGAGGTTCTCTACTTTGGCAATGAAATTTAATCAATGCTGTCAGGTGAACCCACTGAGCATTTGAAAGGATCTCTCAAACTGTCAAAATGGTCAAGTGAAAGTAAAACCATGACTCTCTGAATATTGTGATTTATAAGAAATATATATTTGCTCATTCAGATGACCAGAATGTATTTTTCACATACGTTTGGTCTTCATCCAGGGTTCCTGGCTCACAGATCCCCAAACCTTTGGAATTTCTTGAGTGATAAGAGCAATGGGAGATAGTGTTTGGTCTCCTGTCCTCAGTTCCTGAAACTGCTTCCGAGCCATAAAGGTGAAATATGTGTCTTATTATTTATAGCAAGCCCCTTTCCACCACAACTGGGTTTACGTAAATGAGGTGACTTTTGGAAAGCACCATGAATAGACGGTTGGAACTTTCAATCCCTGATTTCCAGGGAGGGGAGGGGGACTGGAGGTTGAATAAATCACCAATGGCCAATGATTTTAATCAATCATGGCTATGTAATGAAGTTTCCATAAAACCCACAATGTTGAGATTCGGGGAGCTTCTTGGTTAGTGAACACGGGGAGATTTGGAGAGAGTGGAACACCTAGAGGTCGGTATGGAAGCCCCATGCCCTTTGCCCATACCTTGCCCTGTGCACCTCTTCCATCTGGCTGTTCCTGAGTTATGTACAGGGTTCAGAGTACATCGAAATTGGGGAATCAGAACACTTCAATCAGCCACAGTGTGTGGCCCCAAACAACATGAGGACAGAAGCTTTTTTGTTTGGAAACTTGTCCTATGTATCTCTTCATCTGGTTGTTGATTTGTATCCTTTAATATCCTTTGTAATAAACCAATAATCTAATAAGTAAAATGTTTCTCTGAGGGCTAGGAGTCGCTCTAGCAAGTTAATCCAATCCAAGGTGGAGGTCGTTGGAACCGCCACTCTATAGCCAGAAACACAGGTGATAGCCTGAGTCTGTGCTTGGCATGGAAAGTGCGGGTAGGGAGGGCAGTTTTGTAGCACTGAGCCCTTAACCTGTGGAATCTGACACTATCTCCAGGTAGACAACATCAGAGTTGAGTTAAATTGTAGGACACCCTGCTGGTGTCCCAGTACTGCTTATTTGTGTGTGGGAAACCCTCTCCCCATATTGAAGACGGGTGTACAGAACCATTATTCTCATGCAAATATAAAATGGACAAGTGTCGAAGATTTCATTTAACTCCTTATTAAAAGGGAATCCAAAGAACAATCATATTTCTAAGTCAGGAATATTGAAATGAACTTGCAGGTAGATGCAAAACTATTTTTTCTTTGGTTATGATGGTAATGGGTGGGGGGGCTTGTTGTTTCTCCAGTAGATGGAATTCATTTGCATGTTCATAGACAAGAGTCATTTGCATTGCCCTTGGCTCTCTACAACTTATGGGCTATAAAATAACTCAAAGGCAATGAAGGGCTAGAATCAGATAATTCAGATTGGTGTCCTCTAAACAATGCATAATTATCCACACCCAGCGATCTTGTTTGCTTCTTCCAAATTTCCTTACACTATGAATGTGGACAGATTCTGCTTGGCTTTGAGAAGTGGAAGTTCCCACTAAAAGAATCCCTTCAAATATTCAGACTCTCAGTTGCCATTAAAGGAGGAGACTGAATTCAATTCAACACTTACTTACACGTACTATGTACAATGTAACATGCTAGGCTACATTTCAAGGATTCAAAAATGAGTAAGACATGGGAACTACGCACATTTATGCCCAATAATACCATGCTTACTTTGCTGCAGGAAGGCTTGTTATCAGTCATCTTTTGCTGCGTAACAAGTCACCCAAATGTGGTTTCAACAATAAGCATTTACTTGGCTTATACATCTATGAGTCGGTTGGGGGTTTCTTCTGGTCTAGGTTGGACTCAGCAGACTGCAGCTGGAATTGCTCACGTGTCTGCAGTCACTTGGTAGATTATGTGAGGACTCATCTTATGGCTTGTCTGGGATGTCCTCCCCCGAGATGATTCTCCTCTATCTGGTCTCCCATCCTTCAACAGGCAAGTCTGGGCTTGTTCACGTGGTGTCAATGGTAGGGTGCCGAGAGTATGAGCAGAATCACACAAGCCCTCTTAAGACAAGTGGCAAAGTCATTCCAGATTCAAGGGATGGAGGAATGGACCTCACCTCTTCACGTGAAGAGCACATCACCGGGACACGGATACAGGAGAGAGGAAGATCAGTTAATTAACGCAATTAATCTACTGCAGGTCCTTACCTTATGAGAGTTCACTCTCTAGGGCAGGAGGGAGCCGTGACATAAATACCTGCCTCACAAAGCAGACTTTGATGGATGCTGCCCTTGAGGCCCATACCACCAACATATAATGGCAGAAAAGGCAAAGCCTGAATTGAGGGTATCTGGTAAAGCTTCATAGGTGCATGATTGGAGCTAAGTTTTGAAGGATAGGCAGAAAACTTCCTTCAAGGTGAGTCGGAAGGGGAGCTGAAGATGGCTGAGGGGAGTCTGACAGAGCCAGTAATTGAAATAGGAAAGCTGTGCTTCATACTCACTTTCCAGGTGCCTATTTATAGACTAGCATCATGGCAGCATCCACAGAGAAGGATAGCAGTGTGGTTAACAAACGGGGGATCACATCTTGACTTTCCCACTTAAAGGAAGAATAAATTTGGGCAAGTTCCTTCCCCTCTCTCTGAATTTCCTTTCTTCATTCATATGACCCTTGTTCTGATTTGACTACATAATTTTTTTTTAAAAAAGAAAAAACAGAAAACTTGAGTAGGGCCTCAAATGAGACAAAATGGCACCTCAAATGAGAGGCTGAGATGCAAAGTATTTAATCAACAGGAGTTAATATTAACCTAAGTTCTCTATAGATAATTATGAAGATGAGAAACAACAGAAAAGAAACATTTGCAAATAATGTGAACAAACAATTATATGAAGAAGAAATATGAGTGACTAATAAACATAACAAGATGCTTCGGGGCTTCCCTGGTGGCGCAGTGGTTGAGAGTCCGCCTGCCGATGAAGGGGACGCGGGTTCGTGCCCCGGTCCGGGAAGATCCCCCCCGCCGCGGAGCGGCTGGGCCCGTGAGCATGGCCGCTGAGCCTGCGCGTCTGGAGCCTGTGCTCCACAACAAGAGAGGCCGCGATAGTGAGAGGCCCGCGCACCGCGATGAAGAGTGGCCCCCGCTTGCCACAACTAGAGAAAGCCCTCACACAGAAACGAAGACCCAACACAGCAAAAATAAATTAATTCATTAATAAACTCCTACCCCCAACACCTTAAAAAAATTAAAAAAAAAAAAAAAAAAAAAAAAAAGCTTACACCCCCACCA
>NW_006786802.1:4004270-4008324 GCF_000442215.2 Lipotes vexillifer | reverse complement strand
AAAAAAAAAAAAAAAAAAAAAAAAAAAAAAAAGATGCTTCACTCCTCACTACTGATTGGGAAAACACAAACTAAATAATAACGTGATACAATTTTTTTCTTTAAAGTTGGTAAAAATTTAAAGATCGATACCATCTAGAGTTGGAACGAGTGGGAAATGAAACCTGTAGATATTGTTGCAATATTGTAGATATTGTAGTCTACAGACTGTATCAGAAATTTAAATGATTTATATTCTGATCCAAAACACTCTATGCTGAAATGCTTATAGGAGCCGCCACACAAACACATATGCACACAGGCACACATGCATGTATACACATGCATGTATGGACGTGAATATGTATTTATGTATATATGCACATACGTATACGTATCCCTCCACCAGAATATTAATTCAGCAATGTCTAAAATAAGGGAAATCCAAAGGCATCCTAAATGTCTCCAATTAAACCCAAGTTCTACATATTGACATGAAAGATACCCACATTATTATTACCGAAGGGAAAAAGCAAGTTGCAGAAAAATATATTTAGTATCATATGTATATCCTATACGTATGCTAGGTAAAAGAATTTCATATCCTGCTTCCTTCAAAGGTTGGGATGCTAAAATGAGATAATAGATATTAAAGTGTTTTGTAAGCTGTAAAGTGCTGTAAATGTTAAGGCATATCTGAATTCAGCTTTAAAGCCTTTTAAAATCATATTAATTTATTTCAAAGCTCTGTGGCTTCCATTTAGGACACAAAGGAAATGAGGAAATTATGAAATGAGAGTCTTGGCAAACTAATTTTGGGTGCATCAGAAATGAAAAAAAAAATTGGCCCTGACGGCACCTATCTGATTTTTCCTTAGGGGAGACAGTCAACCAGCAGAGACAATATTTTGCTCTTCCCTCTCAGCCTTTCTCTTTCCTGAACAAACAGTTAAACTCGATAACAAACTAATAAAAAACAATTTGGAATCTGGGGCACGATTATGGCCAGGAAAGATGCTGATGACCATTCCATGTGATCGGAGAAAAACCTAAAATAGAGCACTCTTCAATTACCATAATTTCTACTGTCATTGCAATTTCTGTACATAAAAGCCTTTGGTCTGAGGCACAACAAATTTATCTGTAAATTACACAATGAAGGATGGGGAATGGACTTTCCTTTAAAAGAACAAACAGAATCAGTCATTTATGGGGACATCTTCATCATAATTGACATGTAAGTGCAACCAAATGCAGACTCCATTATTGTATAAAGTTCTGAAGACTGTCACCCAACCCCACTCTCACCCTCTCCCAAGTTTAATTAAACCAGTATCACACTGAGACTAGAAGGAAAACACAATGACACAACAATAAACAAACATTAATCATGATCATTACATACATTTTATTACATGAAAAAAATAATACTGTGGAGCTTCCACCAGCCGATACAGTGCTTCCTCTTGGATAACAGCCTAAGGCAACTGAGGGGTAAAACAGTACTAATAATGATAATAATAATTAGTATGAAAAGGAAAAAGGGGGCTTATCACCACATAAAGCAGAAACTGTATCCTCCTTCACTTATATTCATCTCATATTTGCTCATTTCTGGTTTCTTCTCACTGAGATAAATACAGACTAATTTCCTATTTGTAGCCTAGCTTTGGTGTACCTAGTTCAACTCTCATTGCCCCAGGGCAAGGAGATTCAGGGAAGACAGAGTCAATATTCCATCCACACTTATGGGATTCCACCAGGAAATAGGGGAGGTGTTTTGAACCCTCAGGCTGCACAGGAGCAGAAATAAGAAGAGGGAAAGGCCCTTCGCAGGACTCAGGCAATGGCTTTTGTCGTTGCTTGAGAACAGACCAGGCCCCCAGGGTCACTCTGTTCACGTCCTTTTCTGAGCTCAACTGGGGATCTCCCTGGTTTGTCTCTGAATCAGGAATGAGCGAGTCCCCTTCGGGGAGCGCTCTTTTGGTTTTGTTTCCAGAGGGCTTCTTGACATTCTTTCGTATAAAGCCCACATTGGGAATGCCCTCTAAACATATAACATGGCTGTCCAGCCCTATTGTCCCATCTCCATGTGGGAATGACAAGAAATAGGTGCTCTCCTGCAGAGATGTCCATGAAGGACCACTTGAACAGCCAAGACATGAATCCTACTCTGTGGCCTTATTAATTGTCCAATCCCGCAGTGTTTTGTTGGGGGCTGCCCATGACACCATCTCAGAGAGTCTATTTTCATGAACAAAAAGATCCAAGCTGCCCCTGCAGGCTCCATGCTATGGTAACAGGGTATAAGTCTAGGAGATAGCTTTTGTCCTTTCTCACTTCTGGACATGTAACGGCTCACAAGGGTGACGGAAAATTGCACTTCAGTCTTCTAGCGGGAATTCTGGAGGAACAATCCCCCGTCTCCCTTTCGGAAGGACGGAGCAAGGTATTGCCTTGTGACGATTTACTTTTGACTCCCTTTCAAAAGTTTCCTCTTACAGTTCCACATCCTAACTCCTGTTCCTGCTTGGCAGAGCCAGAGTTTTAATGGCTTTAAGATTCAGGGGCAGGCTCTGCTTCTAGGTATAAAATGGGAGCTGTTGAGCTATGGGCGTGAGTAGATACACCTTTGGACCCAGGGCTGTGGTCTCTCGCATGGTCTCCCTGGGGCTGGTTCGGTTGGCTTTCAACCCAGTTGGGAAATAGAAAAAGCAGGCTCAGCTAGGGAGCTGCCCTTCCCCCCGCCAAGATATCACTCCCTCCTACCGGGAGCCCTTGGTGAGGAAGCTTGGGAGCCACCACTGCTGCCCATGGGGCTGGGATTTGACACCCAGCGACAGAAGACACACAAGCGTGACTGGGGTTCCCCTCTCCTGGCATCTGGCCCTTTCTGCAAGAGATTAGCCCGAGCATGGCCGGCGATAAGGAGGCCACTGGTGTTCCCGTCCCTCCCACACACAGACCCTTTTGGACAAATGACAAGAGAAGGAATAGGTGAGTGGACACACTCCAAAGCCCACTCCCTGCTCCAGTCCCTCAGGAAATGTCGCCTCGTCCTCTGCCAATGAATTTCTAGGGCTGCCTCTATCATAAATACTCTGATTAAAATGTAAATTTAGCCAACCTATCAGCTTCCCATTAAGGGGACTCTTTAAAAACGCCGTTAATCAGCTGAAAGATATGTAGTAAAATACCACTCATCAATTGTAACTGCTTATGACAGTTAACAAAGCTTTATATTTGCCCCAAACATGTGCTGATCTATCCATTATGCCAAGGTTCACTCTCATGCTAATTGTACATTTTCTTCTCTAATGCATTTTTGCTGTTATCTCATAGGCTAATGAAAGCCAGGAAATCAATAAATATAAATTATACATGCAAAGAAGGACTGCTGCGAACATAAAGTTTCTAATTAATTGCACTTGATTAATTTATATCCTTTAATTATCTTGCTAAGCCACAAACAACATAAATATCTCTGCAATCTGGTTATTGCTATGTCAGTCATTAAAAAGCAGACACAGTAAATCTATGAAATCTAGCAAACTGCATTGCCAGAAAACATGGAATGGCATAACCCATAAATATTACTGGACTTACTCAAGACACTGATGAATAATTTCAGCGTGACAAATTAACACTAAATATGTTGTACGGTTATTTGACGAAGGTTATGGTGATGTGATAAGTTTAAATGGTGCATATGGAGGAAGCAAAAATGTGGATCTTACCAACAGGCTTATAAAAATCTGCCCAAACCTAGGAGGAGGAGTGCTGTGGCTACGGACCCACATGCAAATATCCAGTGTCATTGTGCAAATGGAAGTACTTTCTGCTGGTCAAGTTGAAAGGCAAATTGTTAATTATTTTGCTTCTTAGTTTCCCTTTGACAAACTTGATCGACAAAGAAAAATCCCACCTCTTCTGCAAAGGCCAAAGTAAAATGTAGGAATTTAAATCTAGGAACTTGACACTGGGTTGGGAAGAGAGCTGAATGTTACATGTTGCCATTGTCTTAAGAGATGCAACTTTTACATGGAAAGTGGTTTCTTTTTATCCATCCCCCCCCC
>NW_006786802.1:3994863-4004161 GCF_000442215.2 Lipotes vexillifer | reverse complement strand
GTTTCTTTTTACACCCCCCCCCCCCCCCCGCCCCGCCTTTTAATTTTATCTGACTCTGCTAAGCCAGCCATCTGTCACTGATCTGAAATCTAATACTCTGTCCACCAAGCTTGCTCTTTCTCCTAGGCCACCACATATTACTAAGCATCTATATCTACAACTTTCATAAATGTGTAAAAAGAAACTGTATCTGTCCTCAGCTACATTCAGACAAAGACCATCTGTCAGCCACTGCAGCTATTCTTTAAAAAAGAAAGCATCCAAAGGGATTTGCCCTTTACCAAGTAAACCCACTTAACCCTTCCAATAAGATTAGCTGTTATTTGTTTCCATTAAATAAAAATGACCATGCTAATATACATTTAATAGTTCTGTAACAGTTGCAGAAAGATCAGCTCTCCTGTGGATATCTTTTGTAGATAAAACATACATGCATATAAATACTGGAATTATGACGGCAATAAGATAACCTGTAAGGCAGAAGGATGTTTTCACTTCCTCCTTCCAGTCTGGGGCTATGAAGCCAACATAAAATATAGAAGCCAGAAAGTGCCATACTCTCCTGGCCTTCAATTTTACAGTAAATGGCACTTCTAGATATAACATATGGCTGAACACATGCAATTATTAAGATTCAGAATCCATCCTCTGACTTCTGCCCTCTTATCACTGTACATTAGTGTAGACAGTTTTATAGCAGTTACACTACACATTTCGAAGGTCTACATATGTATGCTTTACAAATACACACTCGCTAGGTATCACTGTAATCATGGGAAATTTGTTGGCGGAGGGAAATAACTGCCGTTTAGTGACAGTAAAGCAGAACTACAGTAACATTTTGGGATTTCTGTCTCCTATTTTCATCATAAAGATTGCCAAAGTTGTTTGGCTTAGCATTTGAAAAGCGAAATAAATAATGCATTTGCTTCCATGGAAAAGCCCAGGCGAATTTTTTCAAATGTTTATCTATTCTGTAGATGTTTATAGACAGATTCCTCCAGAATAACCGTGTTTTTAATGTTGCAGTCTCAAAGTACTTAGGCCAAGTTCTGCCCACAGGGCAGCTGAGGTATGTGTGTGTGTGTGTGTGTGTGTGTGTGTGTGTGTATATCTTTTAACATAAGCTCAATTTACCACTAGATCCTGTAGCCTTCACAGGACCTTCGTGTGCCCGGAATTCCCTATTTTTCCACTCAGGGACTTGATGGGCTGAGAAGACCAGGGATTTTTGCAGATAACTGGGGTTGGGTGGCCAGATGAGCCCTTGGATGGCAGGCAGGCTGCAGAGAAGACTCCATTGGCCTTGGCCTGGCTTTCCTCAACTACCAGTGTTGGCTGTGGAGGTGGTAGGGGGCGGGCAGGGAATGGGAAACTACCAGGCAGGTGAAATGGCTTTGTTTTTCCCTCCTGCTAAGCTTCTAGGTTTTCGCCCTTAAAACATATTACACAGTCGCGAGTACTCAGTTTCACGGGAAAATCCAATCTAGAGAGTCCCAGATCCAAACAGATACACCTGGCATGCGGCAATCCACGTCTGCCTTCCTTTTCTCTTTGAGCTGTGATCAGAACTCTCGCGGTGGCTGTTCTGCTTTCCCCGGCTCAGGTGTGCGCGGCAGAACCCCAGCCTGCTCTCAGCTTGACCGAGACCTCTGCTGCGGGGTGTGCCCTTCTGCTTCCCTTCCCCTGGAGGCCCCAGCTTCGGCACCCAGACGTCCAGCTTCACAGCCAGCAGGGAGCTAAGCCCCGGTGCCATCTCCGTGGGAAAGGAGGAGTCACGCGCTCGTCCAATGTGAGTGCCGCTGTCTCTAAGGAGACAGGTAAATCTCCGTCTGCTGCAATCTGACTGGTGAGGGAGATTTCGCTCCCGATGCCTGCCTCCTGGCTTCTCGGAGGTAATGAAAAGGCAGGCCCGTGACAAGTCTGGCCCCTGCATGCTCCCCTGGCTGATGGCTGGAAAAACACCAATGCATCCAGCAGGCAGGAAGTATGGATCTCCCAGTAGAGTTCACTAGATTTGTCATTTTCGATTTAACGCACCTAGGTAGCAAGCCGACTCACTAGGTTTGACTGCAATTACCTTATCTTTCCTATTTTTAGTGACAGGACCAGATTATTTTAAGTGCATTTTATAGAAAACCCTTCTTTACTGAAGTATAAAGACTGTAATAAAGACAATACAATGTTTTGAAACTGTTTTAAATCCTTCACTCAGCGTTGCTTCTACAGATTTAACATGTAGGGGTTCTAATCTTACTGCTACTAATTAGAGCTTTAGTGTAATTGTGCCAACAGGGTGCTTGGTATAATAATTACTATTGAGAGAGTCTGATGGTGCAGGAACATGCCTACATAATGCAGATCTGTCTAGTATTACAGTGCAGTCACCTCTGTATGTTGACTCAAGTTGGATTTTAACCAAGTAAGGGGTTATTTTGCCTTTATAATAAAGCTTAAAAGGCATATACATATGTATGATTTAGGTATCCATTTTTCCTCTTTGAGTCTTTTGAATATTAATTAGTGGGAACCTCAGAAGGCAACAGGAACACATTTCGTTTCAAATATCTCACCATTTGGGGCAATTCACTCTGTGAGTAGAATTGTCCATGCTTGTGTGGCAAAGGGTCTATTTTGATGCAATGGTGCACAGCGCCTAGATCACTGCCAGGGTGAGGGTCTCTCTCCAGGGAAATCCTGCCTTGCTGTGACAAGCAGAGAAAGGAAATGGGGGCGCTGGGGCCAACCAGGAGCTGAATTTGGGTGGAATTTGTGTCTGCTTCATAAGAGGAATCTCTGAAAACCTTTTCCTGGTAATTTTTGAGCACTTGCATCTTTGAAAATGTAAGCCTAAGTCGAGAAGCCTATTTCTACTCCAGGCTAGGTAGTTTCGATTTTAATTATCCTTGTTCTCTATTGTTTACTGTAAAGGGGACATCTGAAAAAACTGTCAGGGTGTCATGTGTGGGAGTGGGTAGTTGGGTGTCTGGAGGGGGATGGACGTGGGTATATGTACAGGTCCTTCTTACTTAGGAGAGACCCTGAAATTAGGCAGGCGGACTCCACAGCTCCACCAGATTTACCAGGCAACAAGCAAGGGCCGCTTTGGTTGGTTTCACGTTTCGTGATGCCTGAGCAAAGTGAGCTCTAGGTGATGTTGCGTGACCACAACTGGGACCTCCTGCCGCTGAAATGCTGGGCGCAGAGACTCACTCAGTGGGCTGGGACTGGCACGTTCTTTTATGCACAAACACAGGCACACTGGCGTTTTTTAATTTTTTGGTTTTGTTTTGGCACATGTGAAGGACTTTCTACAAAACTGATTTCACAGAGCCATAAGTCACCTAAGGGGGTGCCACCGGCCATTTAAAGTGCACTACAGAGGTTTTTTAATGTAATAAAATACATGGGGAAGGTAGTGTGTAATGGCCCTGAGTCTGAACCACAGCTCCATTTAGCTCCGACAGCCTTGTTTTTACTGCCCCTTAGTGCCTCACTTTTAAAGTGACAGGAAACCAATTTCTGATTACAAATCAATGGGTTAGGATGTCACCTCTGGACAGTGAAGTTAGCTGTAAATCCAAGGAGTCATCCAGGATGCTAGGAAATTGGGGGTCAGGGTATGAAGGCTTTACACAATGCGAATAGAAAGGACGTTTGTTAATACAGTGCTTTATGACTCCGTCTCTGGGGGAACGCCCGGGTAGCTTCAGCCCCCTGCTCATCTCTCCTTACTTGTGCAGGGGCAAGTAGGGTGGGTTTTCCACATACATGCACCAAATGTGGCAGTAAAATGTTCATTTTACCATGGAGGCTGCAGCCCTTCCCCAGGCTGACAAAGTAGCAGAATCCCTTCCTTCCCGGACGGTAAGAGCCTTCACCCCATCATGTTAACCAAAACTATATATATACACTTCTGTCATGCAAGATACCTTTTGATGAGGCCCCTTTTTTCTTTAAGCTTTTAAGATAATCTTAGAGAAATCATCAAGCTATAAAAAGAAATCAATAAAAACAGAAAAGGTTCCCATCATCCTGAAAAAAAATCCATAACTTTTGCATTTTAATAGAGACGCTACAGGACCAGACCCGTCATTTTCTTTCTGATGTGTTCCTTTGATTTCCCGCGTATCTCACAGGGCTCTTGACTTTCTTGAGAAAGGGATTATTGAATTGTGTGTCTCCCTCAGATGTACTTGATCACTCAAGTATCTGTACTTAAGAATGTTAGAGTCTGTTCAGCTGTTGCCTCTTTGGAGCTCATTGGGGCTTGTCATCTTAATATTAATTGGGTTTTGTGCAGGAATCTGAAGTTCTACATTGAGTGGCTTTCAAGAGAGAAGATTATGCCCAAAGCCAGATACAAAGACAAACATATTTAGCACAACAATTATGATAATTGCAGAAACATTCTGTCATGAAATAAGCAAATCTGATTAAGGGCTCTTCTAGATTATCAAATATTAATCTGATGTCTTCAGTCTAACCTGGTTTGAACATAAGAGGCTTTTTATGGTTTTATGTATTAACAGATTTGTAAAAACTGGACGTATAGAGCCTAATGGTATGAGACAGCCAAGCCAGGCTAGTAAAAGGATTTTTTTGCTGAATGTAATCCATTTAAATTTAAAATAGCCACAGATAGGATCATAAACCTGAAATCAAAATTGAAACTCAGCCTGCCAATGAGACCTTTTGTATAATTCCAGCCACATGGCAATTCAGAAACATATTGTGGAAAAGAAGTGTTAGTGCTCATTTCTATTTAAAAAAATGAGGTCAATATCTTTATGGTAAATCACCACAATAAGTGTACAGTCACTTGAAAGTTTCCAGACTTTCTCTCGAGACCCACACAAACTGGTTGGCAACAGCAGTAGTGACAGTCTTGCTAAACTAGAGAGTTCATGTCATTTGTAATTTTCAGCTGCTCTCAGCTTAAATGCACAATTCCCTCAATTATTAAAGTTCATCCTGCATACTTAAGTTCATTAGCCATTGTCAAATGGGCAAATTACTTTGCAATTTTAATATCTGTTGGACAAAACTGCATTAATAGATTCACTCTCCAAACACAGTTTCTCAGCTTTTGTTACAGTGTCCACTGATTACTGTAGCCATCCAAATCAGGAGTCAGGAACTGTATTATTTTTTCTCTTTTTATGAATAGCTCTTAAATGTTAGTTACACAGGTAGGCTTTTTTGTTTGTTTACTCTGGAGGGAGGGAATTGGGGAGGATGGCAGTCTCGATAAAAGTGTTGCAGTCTTGCATATTATATATGAAAGAGTATACAGGATGGTGAAATCTCTCAGCATGACTATGCAATTTGCATAAATATGCTATAGTCATATACACATGATTTAAGCCTATAAAAACACAATACAGCCTTCTGAACCATCAATAAATCAGATTTTCAATCAGGTTCTATTCTATAAAAGTTGTTGAGTCATTATGCTATATACAGTATGATTCCATACATTACACTATATATATAATATCCATATATTTAAAATTTTCCATAGAGGGATACATTCCATCATGTGACTGCTGGCATTAGAGAGGCATTCTCAATCTCTCTCTCTCTCTCATATAAACACACACACACACACACACACACACACCCCACCACCACCGAGCTATTTAACACATGTGTATGTAGGCTTATTTAAACATACATACATGCCCTTGTAACGAAAATGCCACTTTCTATTTGCTTTGCCCCCCCTGCAGTTATGAAGCACCTTCGCCCCCCCCCATTATCTCATTTGATTAATGAATATTCACTTGCTCCCCTCCCCTCCCTGCCCCGTGTATATGCACAGTTTACCACACCATCCTCTTAGGAAGACAATTTCTGAAATTTATCAGTATTGCTCTCTGAAAACAAACACACCCCACCTGTTTGGTCTCTGTCTGTCCTTAGCACACACACTCTCCTTACGAAATGTCTGGGTACAGATAGCTCCAGACCTTGAGGAAGGTAACCCCTGCCAGCATGGTTTATCTCCCCAGTAATTAGGCTTGTGTTTCTGCTTTATTAACTCAGCTACAACAATGCCCTGCCCTCTGTCACCAGGGGGACTAATAGATGATAGTCACTCTGATTTGGAAACTGATTTTGTACAAATTAAATGACAAAGTGAGAGGAAGTGAAGTTAAGGCAAATTGTATAAAGATAAGGCAGTCAGTCATTTATTTACCAGTTTTTCAAATGTTAAGCAGAGGGTTTTTGATTTTACACCTGCAGATGCAAAACTGCTAAAATAAATAAGCCCAGTGTTCTTCATGTGTTTGTTAAACCTCAATGATATGTGAATTCTTAAACGATGTTAAGGAATAATCGATTGTGTATGTTTAAAACCAGGGTCACTTTTTCTTCTCCTGAAGTCCCATGTTTCAGAAGAACCTTTAAGAAGGATTTTCTTCTATTAAATGTGCCTGTGAATCCCTGTGTTTATTATTTTCCCAGGAGCATTTCAACAGGTTTCTATCTTCATCTATAGGGCAGATTTGCTTTTACCTTTTTAAAACTCATGTCCTGACTTTCTAGGGAAAACATTCGCATACCTTATGTAAGATTAAAATTACCCAAGGAAAGAAAATAAAATTGAATGATAGAAAGAAAAAAAAAAAAAAGAGGCCATCCAGCAAAGCTGCTTTTCATCTGTCTGCTGCGGGAGCTGTAACATTTTGTTTAGCAATACGATTTAACAAGGAGCATTAGCTCTGGGTATGGAGCTCCGGGGTTTTGAGAAGGCTGATGAGATGTGATTATCTCCATGCAGAAATATCAGGGTGGTTAAAAGATAATTTGAAGTGAGGTTAAAAATGAAGCAACACTAAGCTTCTCTCACTTGTGTCAAAACAATCACATCTTTTCTTTTCTTTTCTTTTTTTCCCCTTTCACTTTGATGACATTTGCTCATATTGGAGGTGGAGTCATTCTTCATAGCAAACTGTAATCCTTGACTAATTTTAAATTTAAATGTGGCTCTGTTTGAAAGACAGCTCTAAATTTGATCCAAAATCAGCTTCTGGATATTATGGATAGAATCTGCAATGTTTATAATATTTGGTAAGGCTTAAATATTGCTATTAGTGGCAGAACTAAAGTTTCATTTCACTATGTTAACGATATTCATGGTATAAACAGCATACATTGACATAATAAATGACATTTGGTTAGAAAAATGTCTTTGAACTTTAGCTTAAAAAAATGGAAACAGGTGAGAAAAACAGCATCAACTGTGAAAAACCGTATGTTAGTAAATGAATATACCTCATCATATTATTTAATCACCTTAAATATAATTACTGTTTCAAATGATTAAGTTTCAAAGTCTGAGAATATTTCTTACTTTAAAAGGATGTATTTCAGTACTAGAAATATTTATTCATTATCTAAAAAAAAAAAAAAAAAAAAAAAAAATTCCGTGTAGCCATAGCTGCTGATTTACAAAAAAAAATAGTAAAACAGGTTAGGAAAGTTAAACATTATCTATGTGTACAAACAGAAATAATATAATTGGGTCACTTGCTGAAAACTTCTGAAAAGTCTAAAACAAGATTTCAAAACCTATTCTTTTGTGTAAAAGATGAATTGGGACGTTCTGCCAGTTTCAAAAGTTTAATCAGCATTTAAGAAAGAGAAGCCCAAAGTTACTCTGCACGGAGCAGACAGCTGTGTGCTCACTCGGCAGGGCGGCAACACACAGTCCAATTTAAGCAATAAAGTGCTTGGAAATTCTAAAAAAGCTCTGTTCACATCCACACGTAAGGGAAAACCTCCTCCATGCTCCATTCCACCCCTGCTTTATCAATCAGTTACGATCAATTCTGCAGCGCCTCGTCCCGCCCAAACTCCCTGGCTTCCCCATCTTGTCCTAGTCTGCGGTGCTAGCCATGTTTATGCTGATGCAAGATGACAATTAGTCATATTTATCCGTGCCAGGTCCATCTAATCCCCACCGTTTTTAGTCACGTCAAATCCATTATCCCAAACAAAGCTGCATACGTCCTGCTGGAGATGCACACAGAGTTGCCTTGTTTACTTTGAGAAGATGGATTTTATGACAACATTAAATACATACAGAGCCCTAACTAATGGGGCCACTTGGCCCCGTGGAGCAATAGCACTGGCAATTCCTATCACCGTAATCCATGGCTGCTTAACTTGGTTCTGAAAACCCATGGCCTTCTGGCTGTGCCCTGAAGACCAGCACATCTCCTAAATTTTCTCCACAATTATATACATACGGTCATTGCACCCAAGTGTTTCCAGCAATCACATAAGGCAACACCAGCTCTCCCAAGCCCGGCAGCCAGCGACCTGACTCTTTTTCCACCCAAGCCTTGAGTTTCAGGCTGTCCACTTTCATGCTTTATTTTTGAGTCTGCTAAAAGAATCCCCCTCCCCCTCTAAGAAAAATCTTAGGTGCTCTGTTTACTTACATTTTCCAGCATTTCTTTGTCTTCCAAACCATTCTAGCTCTTAATAAGGAAGTTTTTTGGGTTATTTTTATCAGAAAATGCAGACCTTGACTAGTTGACGTGAGCAGTTAGGATGGGTTTAAATGTGCTTGGAAACCCCCGATTTCCCCCCGAAAAAGCGATATATGGCATATGTTAACATCTAGAGCCTGAAAACACAGCCAGTAAGAGTCGCGCAGACTAAAGGAAATCACTACTTAATTCCACAAACATTTGTTTCGGTCCAGGAATGGCACTAGAAACTTTGAGCAGTCTGCCCGCTCCTGCGCCGGCCGGCACGCAGGTTCCATACTGTGCGGCACAGCGCCATCTTCTGGCCGACCCCGCAGCCAGCGGGTGGCTCGGAAATCCACCCGAGTCGGTTCCCCGACCTCCGATCCGGGGGGCTTCCTGCGGCTGGGGAGTTCGGACTGTACTAAAAAGGAGAGAGAGAGGGAGATTGTGCTGGAGAGAAAAAGCAGTGCTAGAGAAACAGTTTCTAAAGACCTATTTAACTTGTAAACGGAGTAAGATTAATACCTCTGGAACCGTCCCCAGACGTCTTGCCAAGGGCACAGGTTTTCAGCTTTAAAGGTGAAGCTGAGTTTATTTGCATCCAAAGCAAAGAGTTGTTTTCCTCCTTTCTCTCTGTCTATAAAGCATTGTAGCCTAACCGCGTTGTCTTTGCACCAGGGCTCTGCGTGCTTCTTTATGGAGGTGAGGTAGAATTCATGGGAGCTGTCTGGGTGTCCCCGTTCATTCAGGTCGTGTGTGTGTGTGTGTGTGTGTGTGTGTGTGTGTGTGTGTGTGTGTGTGTGTGTGTGTGT
>NW_006786802.1:3988459-3994842 GCF_000442215.2 Lipotes vexillifer | reverse complement strand
TGTGTGTGTGTGTGTGTGTGTGTGTGTGTGTGTGTGTGTGTGTGTGGCGGGGAAGGTGGGTATTCAGAAGTGCTTTTGGAGACACTGGGGTCGTTTGCCCATCCATTCCAGAAATCAGTGGAGGGCCCCTCTCACGGGCAGAATGTGAGGACTGTGGAAATGGAATCAACACACTTCTGCATGTTTCCACACAGCCTTGAGTGGGATCCCAGACTCCAGGAAACTCATCTCTGATACACTGTAAAAGACACAAACTAAATGGACTGAAGAGGTGGTCATTACTCTTAAGGGAGGGCCCTCACTGTAACACAGGGTAAAGCGCTACCTGCAAATATTTTTTAAGGCTATGTTGTAAATCTTATTATTCTCACCCCGCCTCCAGCCACCAGGCCTTTTGCGATCTGCAATTTCCATCCTGCAACACTGACTTCCAGCGTCTCCCTCCCTTCCCTCTCTCTTGCTGGACCCCGTCCCCCCCGCCCCCTGCAACCCTGCTCCAAACGAAAACAGGTTGAGGTGGGTGCCATCTCCACGTCACCTAGGGAGAAAGAGGAGGCCCACAACTATTCCTGGATTCCACTAAAGGATGGTTTGTTTAGGCCCCTGTTGTGGGGATTCTCTGGTCCTCCGTGCATGATGGCATGGAGCCAGGATTAACTGTAATTGCTTCTGTGTACAGTAAGGACTAGAAGTGATTTTTCTTCACCCAGCTCTCTCTAGGGCGTTGGGCACAGCACTGCCTACGAGTGAAACAGCTCGGGGGACAGAGCTACCTGGACCCTTGAGGTCTGGCTCTGCAGCCATAGCTGGGGTCTGGGCCTTGAGGAGCCTGCTGTGTCCTCAGGGGCTACCTCTCAAAATGAAGAGAGTTTTCTAAAACACTGTTCCTCTGGATGCTGTGAACCGTCGTCCCTTTGCACACTGGAAATTGGCTGGTATTTTCAGGGGATTGCTTCTCTCCCCCTCCCCTCACTGAGCAAGCCCATTCTCTCTTAGAAACAAAGTCAGATATGTTCATGACAGAGTTCAATTTTAAGGTCCAAAGGATTTTACAGACTAGCCTTGCCAGATGAAATACAGGATAACCCAGCGAAATTTCAGGAAAATAATGAAGTTGTTTAGTATAAGAATGTCCCAAACATTGTGTGGGACCTACTTATACATAAAAAAGCTCACTGTTCGTGTGACAGGCAAATTTAACTAGATGCCTGTGTTTTTTATGTTTTGGTTTTTACTAAATCTGGCCATGTATTAAGTTCTCTAGTGCAAAGTCTTTAGACCAGAACCTAAAATCAACAGAGACAGAGGAATATGCCCAGTTACACAGCTGTTGAGAGGCAGCAGTAGGGCCAGAAATCAGGTCTAGAAATTCAGTTTGGGTCCTCTTAATCAACCACCCTACCTTGTCTTCCCCCAGGACACCCTGGAGGCAGAGGTACCAAGTGAGCTCACGTAACAAAACCAGTCCCTTATATAATCATTTCGGAGTGACCGAGTGTGATGCAGAGAGCCATAAAGTAAAATGCCACTCATTTGGAAATGCCGCCAGTTTATAACTGGTGAAGTTTCCTGCCCAAGTGAATTTTTGTGCAGCAAACATCTTCTTGCCAGAGAGTCCAGCACTTTCCTTCTCTATGACCATTGTTCACAACGGTTTCAAGGACTCTGTTCTACCAAGTGATTTCAAACACGAAAGCCCCACTTACGTACAAGCAAATACTATGCTAATTATTCCTCTCTGCCCACTAACGCCATAGCTCTAAAGCCATTATTGTACACAGGGTACTGTTTATCTGGATTAAAAGACTAAACAGATCATCCTAAAATGGTCTCATATTTATCACGGACTTAAATTAGTTATGTATCTTGAGACCGTGCTCCAGATTCATGGCAAAATAGCTCTTCTGGATCATGGGAAGCCTCAGGGCAGCCCTTATTTGGAGGCTAGGTATCGAGGAACTCAGCTCAGCCATGCACCGTGTGACTTACCTCACTTTCCTCATTTTTAAATTGAGGGCTTAATGCTTTATGATCCCTCAGATCCATTTTGGTTCTAGAACACTAGATTTCTAAATAACAGTGAGTCGTTTACTCTGTTAATATTATTTTGTTGAAGTTCTAACGGGAATGGAGAAGCAGGAATTGCATCTGTGTCTTTTGTAAATACCGCCACAGTGCCCACTGTAGCGCCCCAGCTGGCTGTACCATCTCCCCAAGCAATCTGGCCATGAAAACCAAATGACAAAAGCTCACACCGGGGAAGGAAAGAAAAAGGTGTTAATGAAACTAGTTGTAACGCAAAGAAAGGTCAGCTTTAGCTGCAAGCATTGAAATGAAACAATACCATTGCAAGTGGCAAAAAGGGCTCTAGGTGAGACAGGGACTGTGTCCACACAATGTCCTCCCTGCCAGGCCAAGTCCAGTCCCAGCTGAACAGCTACTCCTGGCAGCAGAGGAGGGGGGTTCTTACTGGATCACAGAAGCCGGAAGTAATACTTTGACAGGTTTGGACCTTTTTCAATTAGATCACCCAAGTGCTCCAGCATAACAATGGGTCTCCATGAGCATCTTGTGTGGTTATGATGGTGGGTGAGGAAAGGCCGAAGTAAGCGACAGCATAAAGAAGGAATGATCCAGCAGAGGATGGCAAAGTCCTGTTCTGTCTGGGAACTCCCTCACGTCATGCGTGGGGTTCACGTTTCACTAACGAAAGTAGAGTAAATGAGGCCGGGTGGAGAGACAAGAGTGAGGTTTTCCCTCCCTCTCTCTCCCCCCTTCCTTCCTCTTTGGACGTTTTTTAACCTTAAAATCGCTCCTGCAGAAAGGCTATTCAGCAAGGGTGAGGATGGACCCAAAGCCCGGAGGGCCTGGAGCTGCCTTTAACGTGTCACCTTGGGCCTTCCCTGCCTGCTGGCTCTGGTCCTGCCCCGAGGGAGGCTCGACTGCTGTGCACAATAGTGGCAGGGCTGTGACTCCCAAAGATGGATGGGTGAGCTCTTTTCAAAATATATAACTCTCCAGCATTTTGTCCATTTCTTGAACGGGGCCAATTCAAGGACCTGCTTCTGCAATGTGCATGGACTATTTCCACTGAAATGTTTTCCTCTGGCTTTGCGTCATCCTCGGAACCTCCCCAGGGCTTTCCCTCTCAAGTACACACTACGGTTTTGCAAGCTCTTTTTTTCGGATGGAGACTGTGCTTAGGGACTCCATTAGCCAAGTCTAGACCTAACCAAGAACCCAGGCGTGACCTGCTGGGAAAGACTAGGGACTTAAGTACCACATTGAGAAGCAAGAAATCACTTCAACAACTTGATCAGGCACTTAGGACCTGTCATTTCCTAAAGATTAGAAAACACTCCAGTTTGTTGCTAATAGCTAATATTTATGAGGGTTCACCATATGCGAAGTCTTTTGTACTCAACCCTCATTAAAGGTACTATTATCCCCATTTTATGGATGGGTAAACTAAAGCCAAGAGAAGTTTGGTAACTTGGATAACATCACTACTTTTAACTAGTAGAGACAGGACTACAGACTATGTTTCACTGCCTCTAAAAGTCCATGTTCACAACTTCTGAAAATAATAGCTAACTTTAACTGAGCACCTACTATGTGCCAGGCACTGTTATGAGCGCTTTATGCATATTATCTCAGTAAACCCCCAGAGTGACCTTGTGAGGCAGGTAATACTATGAAGCCCATTTTGTGGATGAGGAATGTGAAGGATGGAGATTAAGTGAGGAGTTGGAGGCGTTTAGCCACCCACCTAAATTGCCCCTCTGGATGAGTGGAGGCTGTTGGCCTCCCTTCTAATCAACTTTACCGTAAAGCCTTATGTAAAACTCACAAGACAAAATAAAATAGAAAAAACAACTACAGCAAAACCTAGCCCTCTTCCTCCCAACCCCCAACTGGATGGCGGAGTATACTTTCTTCAGCTCCCAGTGGAGGTTCTATCCTCCTCTTCCTCCCTGTACAAAAAGAAGACCTGGGGGGATGCCCTTCCGTGACCTGGGTTCCTCTTGTCCCCATGGCCACAGACAATGGAAAATCAGTTCTTTAAACAATTGCACAATCTCTCTCATTCTCTCTCTTTCTCTCTACACACACACACACACACACACACTTTCCCCCTCTGCTCTAATAACCCTGAAGATCCAATTTCTGGAACTTTCCTCTAGTATACTTTCTTCAGCTCCCAGTGGAGGTTCTATCCTCCTCTTCCTCCCTGTACAAAAAGAAGAGCTGGGGGGATGCCCTTCCGTGACCTGGGTTCCTCTTGTCCCCATGGCCACAGACAATGGAAAATCAGTTCTTTAAACAATTGCACAATCTCTCTCATTCTCTCTCTTTCTCTCTACACACACACACACACACACACTTTCCCCCTCTGCTCTAATAACCCTGAAGATCCAATTTCTGGAACTTTCCTCCGATTTCTTGGTTTGGCACAGGGCTCCAGCTTAGGATGGAGACATTCTCAGACCACTGGCTGCTACGAGGCGGGATCTCAGCTCCGGGCATTAACCCAGAAGCCCGCCAGCCCCCTTGCTGCCTGATAAGAGTGCAACGCTAAGGAAGCGGGCAGTTTTATTTCCCTCAGTAAATCTATTCTGATTAATGTAAACACTGTATAATACTCCACCTGTAGGTACTGTAATTAAGGTGCATCGGAACCACAATCAGCACAGTAACAGGCAGAGGGAAAATTATTGACCTCCCATGGATTTTTTAAGTCAGCACATTTACTACTGTGAAAATCACCAAGTCATTAGCGGAGGGGTTTAAAAATTTTTTTTAAATGAAAGAAGTCCACTCACATTACAGCTATTTGTCTGTTGACCTCTGTGTCCCCTCTCTTTCTGACTTAAGATGAAATTCCCCTGCACCCATCGGAGTCCCCGCAGACTGGGGGGCACCAGCCTTGGTAGGAGGTGAAAGTTTTCCATTTCAGACTTGGAGGAGCTACAGGAGACTGTCGCCCAGCACACAGGGTCCTGGGATGAGGCCACCAAACACCCTTCCCTAGTGTTTATAGAGTCATCAGGTGACAGCTAAAGTGCCTCGCTGGGCTCCCATGTTGCCTGAGAGCTCACCTTTCCAACAACAGTGCTTTCAATCACTCCCAGCCATGCCTGTCCCGCCAGGGAACTGGAGGCACTACTTGTGATGCATTTGAGAAGTAGAGGCACGCCCTGACATCCATCTCCAGGTATTCACAGAATGCTTCCCGCTGCCAAAGGCAAGGATAGCTGTTCTCTCACTGGGTGAGAGGCAGGCAGGGCAGTGGTGAGATGCATGGACTTGGAGTTACTCCTAACTGGCTTCTGCTTCTTGCTCTACCACTCTCTTACTGAGCCTCTTTGTGCCTCTATTTCCTCACCTGTAAAATGGGGATAACTGCAGTACATATCACGTACAATTACTGTGAAAATTGAAAGGGATAATCCACGACATGCCTGCACAGTGCAGAGCACCCTGTGAATCAGAAGTTGGTGAAAGATTTCTGGAAAAGGCCAGGTAGAAAATATTTTAGGCTTTGCAGATCATATGGTCTCTGTCATAACTACTTAACTCTGCTATTGTTGCCTAGAAGCAGCCACAGACCATATGCAAACAAATGGATGTGGCTGTGTTCCAATAAAACTTTATTTACAAGAACAGGTAGTGGGACTGGGCATATACCCTGAGAAAACCATAATTCAAAAAGACACATGCACCCCAATGTTCATTGCAGCACCATTTACAATAGCCAGGTCATGGAAGCAACCTAAATGCCCACCGAGAGACAAATGGATAAAGAAGATGTGGTACATGTATATAATGGAATATTACTCAGCCATAAAAAGGAACGAAATTGGGTCATCTGTAGAGACGTGGATGCATCTAGAGACTGTCATACAGAGCGAAGTAAGTCAGAAAGAGAAAAACAAATATCGTATATTAATGCATACATGTGGAACCTAGAAAATGGTTCAGATGAACCGGTTTGCAGAGCAGAAATTGAGACACAGATGTAGAGAACAAACGTATGGACACCAAGGGGGGAAAGCGGTGGGGGGTTGTTGTTGGTGGTGGGATGAATTGGGAGATTGGGATTGACATGTATACACTGATACGTATAAAATGGATGACTAATAAGAAAAATTAATTAATTAATTAAAAAAAAAAGAAAACAAAGGGCCAAGAAGAAGCCACTAAGATAGGAGTCTGATGAGAGTTGAGGTGGGAGTGGTAACACGTGGTCTGCTCGTGCAAGGAATTATGGTTTATTATGAAAAGTGTTTCTTTCATTATAAAGTAGAGACGTCTTTGGAAATTTTAAGGAGAGTTGTGATGTAACTTGAGTTTTTAAAAATATTGTTCTGTTTAATCCTCCT
>NW_006786802.1:3987327-3988449 GCF_000442215.2 Lipotes vexillifer | reverse complement strand
TGTAGGGAAGCAGGAATCGGGTTATAAAACTATTGCAGTAGTCTAGGCTAAAGATCATAGTAGTGTGTACTGGTGGTAGGTGGAGATAGTGAGAACAGATTCTGCATATGGGTTGTAGCTTACTCCTCCACGTGTATTTCAATTTTATTGAAATTGAACTACCAATACGAATTTTGAATGATCAAACTCCCTCACTTCCTGTTTCTGAAATCAACCAAGTTTAGTGAAAATAACATAGGATCAAATCTAAAAACTGATCTTTCAGTAAGCTTTCTGATTCTTCTTGCATAAACAGCTTATGGCAATCAAATTAATCAGATTCTGAACTTATGCCAATTAAAAGCTGAATGTATCTGTAAACCAAGATCTAATTTTGTTATCAGTCTGTTTTTTTTAATGAATAATTGTTTGTTAAAGGTGTGTACTTTAGAATAAATCTTTTCTTAAAAAAAAAAAAAAAAAAGAACAGGTAGTGGGGACAGATTTGGCCCTTAAGTCATTGTTTGTTGATCACTGTTAATTTAAAAAATGAATAAACGTCAGCAGCTGTTATTACATATGACAATTCCTTGTTGATCAGCTATAGACAAGGAGTTGGTGGTGAGTTAAGAAGACACGGTGGATCCTGAAACTTATGATTGGTAGGAGGGGAGGGGAGGCACTGATTGACAGATATTAGCTGAGAGACTACTGTGTCCAAGAAGGATAATGCATGAACTAAAAGCTATTATGCAAAGCCTAAAGCAATATGTGCCATTGACTTTTTTCATTTTTATTTTGTAAAACTCCACTCCCACCTCCTGAAGACAAACCAGGAATATTTTGCATTTACTTCAAAATTATGTCACCTCTAGAGGTATAATCAGCAGAGAGGAAAGCCATCAAGGTTTTGTTTAAACTCACAGCCTGTTTGCCCAAGTCAACACTCAGTCAAAACAGCCAGCTTGATAATTTTTGATTGAATAGGCCAGTTAGTTTAACAGTGTGAAGAAGTCAGAGATCTCTGCTGCCCAAAGTGTCAGGATAAAAATAGAGTAGAATATCTCTACCTTCAAGGTGCAACTCCAAAGACATCATTTAAAAGCATCTTGGGGGCTTCCCTGGTGGCGCAGTGGTTGAGAG
>NW_006786802.1:3982779-3986967 GCF_000442215.2 Lipotes vexillifer | reverse complement strand
AAAAAAATAAATAAATAAATAAATAAATAAAATAAAAGCATCTTGGGTTTAAGAGTGATGTCAAAGAATGCTTGCTGTATATATGGTCTTTAAGGTCAATTATACACAGACACATGGGCAGCTGCTTCATACGGCTGCTCCTGACCTGAAAGAAACAGGAGCCCCATTTGGGCGTCAGGTCTAATGAACATTTCCTACATCATGGATCATCTCTTTTTTCATTCATTCATTCACTTATTCTACCATATTGTTGCGATTACAGTATACGCATTGCTTGGAGCTCGACACTAAGAGATACAAAGTTGAGTAAATCGTGGAACTGAAGCTCCTACAAGATACTGAGACAAAACGTGATGGAGAAGGTAATACAGCAGATCAGGAGGAGGTTTGCAAAGGGATCTGCATGCCAGTTCCTTACTCTGCAAGATTCTGGTCAAACTTAGTTTTTACAAGGGTGAGGCTCTTCTTCCAATAAAGGATAACGTTAGGATGGAAAGAAAGAGCCTGTGTCACCTATCTGTGTGCTGATGGCACTCTCTAGAATGGTGACATCAATTGACCAGCTCTTAGATTCTGCAAAGGTGCGAGACTCACCTGTTCCTACACTCTCTCCTTCACGGGTCACTGCCATTTCTACACTCAACGGACTGTTCCTTTTACAACTGTTGTTGGGATAGATACTACCTTCCTGCCACACTTACTAGTTTCTTTGTCCTAGTTTTTTGCCTTCACGTGATTTTCTTTTTTCATTCTCCCCTACTAGCACAATCTTAAGGTCTAGCCATCCCCCACTTCTCTTTGCTCCCCAAATCCCCCAGAACAGTAACCTGCTTCACAAACATAACTTAGGTTTTATGCCCTCTTGAACCTCCTTCCTCTTCTGCTATTTGACTCTGTCCCAGATCTGAGGATCACATGGTAACGCAGTAAAAGTCTACAAATATGCTGGCTCCCAGAGTGTGAAGGGCTTCGGGCTCCCGAGTTCTAAGCCCCAGCCCAAAGTTAGCCACAGCGCTCATTTTCAAAGGCAATCACAAGATGCATATCAAAGAATTTACAGAATCCACATTGGGAAACCTGTCAGAAAATTGTTGGGAAAATAAAGTGAATCAATAGAATGTCAAGAGACTCAAATGGAAAAAATATTGAATATTCATCTTCTCTGTTTCACAGGGGTAGGGATTTACTAGGACCAAGGCAGCCGGTAGGATTTTCGGCTTTCCTTGGAATGGTTCAAATAATTTTTTGTGCTGTGCATTGGATTAGTATTCAATTATCTCCTTTAAAATTATAATGTGCAACTTCAACAAACTTATTAACGAGTCTACTGCACAATTAGAGCAGTTAATAGCCACCAGGTACAACAACAAATGAATGCTGTATTTCTATAAACAGAGAACCTCTAAAACAAATTCAGCGATTGTGTTTCCTATTTGCATAGCTGTTTCACTTACTGTGCTACCTGTAAACACTACAGAAAAATTATGGAGGGGTCCTTTTCTCCATATATTGATCAAAAAAATCTGATGTAGAATCCATGTAGAAATTGTTTCTTTCTAATGTGGTCACATTCCAGGAAATCCAGTATGTTAACACAACCAGCTCTTAGTGGGGAAATCTAATTGGCGGAGTTTGTCACTTGGGTTGCAAACGCATCACTATGGCTGCCAAAATGTTTTAAATGTAATACCTCCATTGCTCTTATATAGGCCATTTCAAGGTTTAAGAAAACAAAAGATGGTCATATAAATACTGTATCAGACATCACTATTAAGTGGAAAAAAATCATTTGGAGATTTCACACACTCAGACACCCACCCTCACCCAGAGAGAGAGCATATGAGCAGAAACACCCATAGTAGGGCTGGGAATTTCAGAGGAGAACCATGGGGCCATCTGTCCTCATGTTGCTATGTAAAAAATTGGACTTTAATTATTGTGGTAGAATCAAGACTGCAACTTTCTGTACATTTCTTAGTTTTCTTAAACCAGACAAAGAAAATTCATTTTAAGAACTTTTAACATTTGATTTAATGCAAAATCAAAGAGATTAACTCCCTTGGCTGAGGGATTTTTGCATCTTAAGTTGATCTATTCTAAAATAACTATAAAAAATGAATGTTAAATCTGAATATTATAATCTTAACATTTTTATTCCCTGTAAAATAATACCCAATGCTATTTGTAATTTTTTAATAATAGATTTTCACCATAGGATATAGCAAGATCACATGTGTCACATCTTTATCTACGCCTTCGAAGGTTTCCCCCTGCTTTTTTCAACTCAAAGCTACCTTACCCACTCTCCTTTCCATCCACATCCACGTAATTATGAAAGTATCGTGTAACGATTTAAATAGATTAACTACTTTTGGTAGTTTGTGGAAGAAATGCTACATCTTTTTTCCACAAGACTGTAAAACTTTCTCACCATTCTTAAGTAACAGCAGAAATAATAAAATCTAAAAAAAAAGTGCAATTTAATTTGGTTTTTTAGAACTATTTCTTCTCTAGCCTCAGAAGATTCGTTTCAAAGCAATGGTAGAATCATTGATGTACGTCTTTTCAAGTCAAAAGAAAAAAAGACTCCTAAATACCAAACATTTGCTCTTTGGAGCATAGCAAGAAGAAAGGAAGAGGGCCAGACGGCCACATCCTAGGAACAAAGTATTGTCCAGGTAGTTGTCGGCTAAAATGGGATCTCTTTCCAGGTCTTTTTATTAGTTAAAGTTTTTCTTTCCCAAATAAAACCTCATTTTCTTTCACTAATCTTTCTAGTGGGTATCTGCCAGTTCTTCTGCATGACTTGCTTCATGAAAACTTGTAAAACAGAAGGAATCTAAAAGCAGTGCAATTTTATATCCACACTCTCTGTGCCATTAAAAAGTACCCAACTTTTATGAAACATTGCTTATTTTCCAGAAACCTAGAAAAATGACTTAATTACACTACTAATTACATCCCCAAATTAGACCGTAAAGACTCTCAATTAAATTTTTCATTTTTTTTACTTCATAAAATAATGTTAAGTCTCATGAGAAAGAACAGATACATAAGAGCAACTAAGAATGTTTGGAAAAGAAGAGTAATAAGGGAGAATTTCTCCTACAACCAATTCAAACATATTGTAAAGTTATAACATCAGCCTGTGCTGGTATAGGATCAATGAAACAGAATAAAAATCCTAGAAACAGTCCCAAGTAAATATAAAAATTTAGTGTATGATAAAAGTGACATTTAAATCAGAAGATGTGATATATTATTCAATAAATTCTGTATTGTGGCAACTGGCTATTCATTTGGAGGAGCAAAGAAAAGGTAGTCCCCCATTCACACCACTGAAAGAATACATTTTAGATAAAAGACATTTATAAGGGTAAAAAAAGGAAATGATGTTCTCCAAGAGTATGGAAGTGGGTGTTTGTATAATACTGGATTGGGAAGACTGAGTCCCACATAAAAATTAATAATGTTTACTACATAAATGCAAAAAATATCTGCATATCAAAACATCAAAAATTATGACTAAGAGGAAGGACAAAAGAGATGACATGTTTAAATATATCAAATATATATAAATGTATATAACATATATTAAAACAGAGGGTTAATATGCTCAATATATAAATAGTTTTAACAATTTAATAAGAAAAAGTTGATGACATAGACAATTAACAAAAGAAAAAATGCAATGACAAATAATTTACCTATCCAAAAGGCATTCAAAAAATTATACTAGTCAATGTTAATGAGGATGTGAGAAAATGGAAATTCTCACACAATACTGATTAGAAATATAAATGGATGCAACATTTTACAAATAATAGCTTAGATATGGGCATGCTTATAAGTCCAGCCATGCCATTTCTAGATATTTACCTAAGGAAATAATTATGGATCTATATAAATAAAATTTAACTATAAGCATGTTTGTTGAACTGTTATTTGGAATACTAAAGGCAGTAAAGAACAAAAAACAAACAAAAGAACCCCTTCTATATATATAAGAATAGAGGAATGAGTAATTATTTTAAATGTAGGAAGTAATATTTAATAATAATTTTCATGATATTTTGCCAACTGGAAAAAAGGTTTCAAAAGAGTATACGTGGGGGCTTCCCTGGTGGCGCAGTGCTTGGGAGTCCGCCTGCCGATGCGGGGGGCGCGGGTTCGTGCCCCGTTTCGGGA
>NW_006786802.1:3944295-3982745 GCF_000442215.2 Lipotes vexillifer | reverse complement strand
AAAAAAAAAAAAAAAAAAAAAAAAGAGTATACGTGGTACAACATCATTTTGTTAAACATTTAAAATAAAACGTATGAATACTTAAAATATGAATGTGAAATTAAAATGTTGCTAATGTTTAAGGATGGTAATTTTATGAATTGTTATTATTATTATTATTATTATTTTTGCAGTACACGGGCCTCTCACTGCTGTGGCCTCTCCCGTCGCGGAGCACAGGCTCCGGACGCACAGGCACAGCGGCCATGGCTCACGGGCCCAGCCGCTCCACAGCACGTGGGATCTTCCCAGACCGGGGCACGAACCCGCGTCCCCTGCATCGGCAGGCGAACTCTCAACCACTGCACCACCAGGGAAGCCCTATGAATTATTTTTAATTTGTGTTCTCTCTCTTCAACACTTTCTTTAACCTGTGTGTGTGTGTGCGTGTGCGTGTGCGTGTGCGTGTGCGTGTGCGTGTGGTGTGTCCCTACTCTGGCAAACCCTGGATTCTCTTGATTCCATCCAAGGTCTGCAGAAGATTTCCCTCCTCACTCCTCCTCCTGCAAGTACCTGTGGACCCTTTCCTGAGTTGCAGTTTCATAGAAGTGAAGATTCTTTTTCTGTTTCCGTTTCCTTTTGTTTTTTGTTAATTGCAGAGATGACCCAGGGGCCAGATGTTTCTCTTCTACCCTTTTTAACAGAAAGTCCTTTAAAACTTATTCATAACTTTTAAGAAATTGCTGAAGTTCTTTGAAACAAACTCAGATGATACAGAATTGCATTTGCAGTTTCAAACTGGAACTCCTCCCCACCCTATTCTCTGTACCCAGTAATCTTTTAGGGATGACCTAAGTTAAGACAAAAGTGTGGTGTGTGCGTATTTTCTGGTCTTTTCTCTATGTCTTTATAAATATTTTAACTCTTCAATCCATTGCAATTTATTTTAGTATATATCTTGTAAAGTGAAATGTAATTGCTTACTTTTAACTTTATGAGTGCTAAGAGCAGAATTTATACTGAGGCTCTCTTTACTCTCTTCTGGGCTAAATGAGAGAAGAAAATCAGGGATGGAATTGTATGAAATAGCTTTTTTCCCCTACATGTAACTAAACTTTCCAGGATGTTCCTTCTTCCTGATGAAGTAACTTGAAATGCTTATTTCCTTTTTTTAAAGATAAGGCTGAGAGTCAAGCATCATAAATTCAAATTCTTATATTTCCAGCAGACAAGGTAAGTGAGAGGTGTGGACTGAATCTAAGAGATTGTAAAAAGTAATGTGGACTGCAGAAAACTGTATGTTGGTAACGAAATTTTAAAACTGAACAAATATTGTTTTTATAATAAGGGGAAATCATTTTCAAAATACATGTTGAATAAATTAAGGTACAGTTCTTGAAAAAATGGAAACTCTCTGAACTTCTCCTAAACTGCCACTGATAATGTTACAACAGTTTAGCTGGGAAAAGCTTTTGAGTTTAATTTACGTGGCCAGTGGACCTCAGACACTACCCAGGGCAGAGCTCAGCAAGACAAAGATCAACTTTTGTGACACCTCTTTGACTTCAAGACTACAGTGAATCTTTTTTTTTTTTTTTTTTTTTGCAGTGAATCTTGATGGATCTTCAGGATACAGTGCATCCTGATCTTTGGCAGTGGAAGCTTCTCCATGGAACAAGGATACTGATAATCAACATCTGAACTCTTTCTATGAGACAGGCATGGTGCTAGGCACATCGTTTTTTATAATACATCACTTTTTATATTCCCTTTGAAAATCTAACACCTAGGTACTATCATGGTCTCCATTTTACAGATGGGGAAACTGAGGCTTATAGATGGTAAATAACTTATATGTTAGTAAGAACCTCCTTTTTTGGACTTCGAAGCCTGTGTTCTGACCACCAAGCACTGTTAGAAGAGGTTCTTAACCCAGTAACTCTCTGTCCGTCTGACAGGGTGTCTGTTCAGGGAAGCCTGCCTTCCCCCACGGAAGCACACTTCCACACCGGTGTCTCATCTTGCGAAGAATGTGTTGTAACCACACACAGGAATGGGACCCAGACAGATCTTGATTAAAATCCCACACCTTGCACATATGAGTCAGGTAAACCGGGATGAGTTACTTCAATTTTCAAAAGGGCGGTTTCTCTGAGGACTGAAAAATGAGGACAATGCAATCTACTTCTTAGGTTTTGGTGGGAGTGAAATGCGATGCTACACATGCCTAGTATGAGGCAGGGACTTAGTAAATTCTGGTTCCTTTCATTTTCTCTTGACAAAACATTGTTACGTATTGTTTATGTCACTCTACCAATCAGTGTCCTAAGAGATCTATAAAAATGATGCAACTCGGGCTTCCCTGGTGGCGCAGTGGTTGAGAGTCCGCCTGCTGATGCAGGGGACGCGGGTTCGTGCCCCGGTCCGGGAAGATCCCACATCGCGCGGAGCGGCTGGGCCCGTGAACCATGGCCACTGAGCCTGCGCGTCCGGAGTCTGTGCTCCACAACGGGAGAGGCCACAGCAGCGAGAGGCCCACGTACCGCCAAAAAGATGCAACTCAATTAACCACAATTTGTCTCTGCAATTTACCTATAGGAGAAAAAGGTAAATTGTGGCAGGTGGGGGGAAGGGGAGAGACAGATACAAAGATTTTTGCTCCCACAGCTCTTATGAGTCCTGTCCACCTGGCTCAGTTCATCTACAGCCCAGTTTTGTATACCTACATCATCTACTGTTGTTTGGAAGGCTGGCAATAATGTTTTGATTAATGCTCCTAGCAATGCCTTAAGAGTCTGAACCCATCATCTAAAGTAAAAGCCATTGTGTTAAAAAAAAAAGTAGGAATGCAGTCTCAGAACAAGGTGTAAGCAACTCACAAGAAAATAAAATTATTCCCCAATCCCGTGGGATTGCATGGTACTTTTTTTTTTTTTTTTTTTTTTTTTGGGGGTACGGGGGCCTCTCACTGTTGTGGCCTCTCCCGTTACAGAGCACAGGCTCCGGACGCACAGGCTCAGCGGCCATGGCTCCCCGGCCCAAGCCGCTCCGCGGCATGTGGGATCTTCCCGGACTGGGGCACGAACCCGCGTCCCCTGCATCGGCAGGCGGACTCTTAACCACTGCGCCACCAGGGAAGCCCGGTACCTTTCTTTTAAGACAATTTACCTTTCATGGTACATATCTGCATGGTACCTTTCCTTTAAGACAATGATTCTCTACTTGAAATTCTTGAATGGATTTTAGGAGGTCCCTAAACCTCATGAAATTGCCAACTTCTCCATGATTGTGCCCATGTGCATTTTGCAAGGAGATGATTGATTCTGTGAAATTCTCAAGAGTTCTATGACCTCAAACACCTAGGAACCGTTGGTCTAGAAGCTTACAATCCAAGTCAGACATGCTGACATCAAGAAAGACACAGTGAACAGTGGTGTACTGACATGAAGTGAGGGAGGGATTGGTCACAGATAAGGATATGTGTATGATGTGAGGGCAGGAATGGGATTTAGACATCCAAACGGATATACAAACCTTTTCTGAGGAGGGTTCATTTTGAGGTCTTAGTCTTAAAGAAAATAAGGAATAGAAATCTTTGAAGACCTTCCTTCTCGAATTAGAAGCCTTTCCCCTACTTTCTTGGAAACTCCAAACCACCAAACATTTACATCTAAGTGGAGGGAGTAAACCAGTTAATTAAAACTGTTTCAGTGATGCATCTATTTTTCTATTTAACCTTCTTTTCTCTCCCTTTCCCTTTTCATTTCTTGCCTGAGTTCACATGGCCCATTCCTTGTCTTTTTTAATAACTGGACAAATTATTACTATTAGTAATCTGAAGAGAGGGAAGAGAAACATAAATAAAAGAAATGAGTTTCCATGGCAACCACAGCTAGGTGAGATCATTTTGAACATCCTTTCTGTGACTATTTCATTAGCACTCTCCTGAGAACCTGAATCCCTGTTAACCCATTTATGGACCAAGTGTTCTTCAGCAGATGGCTCTCAGACTGCTCACTCACTCTTGGAGATGCTGATTTATCATTTTTAGCGTGTACTTGGATTTTGTAGCCAGAAGTGACTGGTATCTATTTGTATATTTGTCTCGTGCTTAGAGCACGCCCTGTGATTCTCCAGCATCCATCCACAGTTCCATGAACAAGGACCAATGATGTCATATTTTTTTTAAAGAACTAAATTAACACTTTCAAAAGTAACACTTTCAAAAGTCCTTATTCATAATGACAGTGCTTTGTTTATTGAGTCTAAACTCCATTCCCTTTGGAGGGGATGAGGCATAAGAGCAAGTATCAGTCAGGAGGGACTGAGTAATGCTGTGGTAACAAACAGCCCTTGTGATGATTAATTTTATGTGTCAACTCAGCTAGGCTATGGTGCTCAGTTGGTGGGTCAAATACCATTCTAGATGTTTCTCTGAAGTTATTTTTTTAGATGTTAACATTTAAGTCAGTAGACTTTGAGTACAGCAGATGATCCTCAATAATGTGGGTGGGCCTTTCAATGGAAGGCCTTGAGAAAAGACTGAGGTCTCCCAAAAAGGAAGGAATTCTGCCTCCAAACCGCCTTCAGACTCACTATAACACTGATTCCTACCAGATTTTCCAGACCGTGGGTCTGCTCGACAAATTTCAGAGTTGCCAGTCCTTATAATCACATGAGCCAATCTCTTGAAATGAATCTCTCTCTCTCTTATCTATCTATTGAGAGATTTTATATATATATATATATATATATATATATATATATATATATATATCCATCCCTATTACTTCTGTTTTCTCTGGAGAACCTGACACCCTGGAGAAGTCGCCAATTCTCATTGACTTAACCCAATCAAAGCTCATTTCTTCTTCATGTTCCATGTCCAACAATTCAAGTTATCAGGGGACTCAAGACATATAAATCACTCAGAGGCCCCAGCTAAAGGAGTCTCCATCTCAACATGATCACAGTAGCAGAGGAAGGGGCCATGGTAAACCAAACACTGGCTTTAAAGCTTCCATCTGGAAGTGATAGCTGCTACTTTCACTTGCATTTCATTGGCTAAAGCAAATCTCATGGCCATCCTAACTTCAAAGGAGGCAAGGAGGTGTAATTCTACCAGGCGCCTGGAAGGAGGAAAGCCAGAAACATTTGGTGAACAGCACTAAAGACTGCCAGTTATGGGAGGACATTTGTGGAACCTCTTGTTCTACTGTGTTCCATTGATTAGGAAATGCGAATCAAGAGGACCAAGCAATCTCTTTGGTTCTAATGATTGTGTGATTATTGGAAAGTGATTTAGCCTACGTAAGCATCAGTTTCTCCATCTGCTCTATGGTGCAAATAGGAGATAACATTCTTTCTCCTCTGCCCTCCTGCTGCAACAGAGAAAATGTCCAGCCTCCTCTCAAAGGCCAATCACTTCACATGTTCATGTGGTATTCATACCAGATACCTATTGGCCATGCTTAGTTCTGTGTTCTACAACCCAACTTCCAACCCCTCAGAAATCCTTGTTGTTCCACATTTAAATTTTATTTCAATAATATTCACTTCTCTCCCTGTCCTCTGCCACCATCCTATTCCAAGCCACCACCTCCTTTTTCCCGGGCTTCTGCAATAATCCTGGAATGAATCTTCCTGCTTCTACATCTACTCACCTCCAATCTATTTTTCTACAAATCCCCCCAAGAAAATATTAAAATAAGGGAGGAATATAGCTTAGTGGTTAAGAAAAGAAGAGGATCTGAACGCACACCACCTGGGATTGACTTTTTGCTCTGCCACTTGCTAGGTGGATGGCTTTGCAAAGTTACCTAACATTTCTGTACCTCTGTTATCTTCATATGGAAATTAGGGATCATAATAGCACTTGCTTCATAGGGTTATTAAAAGGATTAAGTGTGTTGATACGTGCAAAGTACCTATAGTGTTGCCTGCCACATACTAAGCGCTGTCTCTATTTGTTATTTCTATTACTGAAACTTTCTGTAATATTATTTGTCCGCCTGTCTCTTTAGTTCCAAATATGAAAACTGATACAGTAGTAAGTTATCAATTATTATTTGTTGATAAAATAAACATAAACTATATAATGAATAAGTGAATTAGTGGTTGTGGCAGGCAGCTTCTAATCTGACTCCCAGTGATCTCTGCTTCCTGGAATTTACATTCTCGAATGTGGGCTGGGCCCCGTGACTTGCTTCTAACAAATAGGATATAGCCAAAGTGATCTGATAGGATGTCACTTCTGAGATTAGGTTACAAAAGACTGTGATTTTCATTTTGATTGTTCTCTCTCTCTCTCTCTTCTCCCCCACCGCCACTAGAGAGGCCTACGTGACAAGGAACTGAGGGCACCCAGTCCTACAGCCATGAGGAACTGAATCCTGCCAACAACCCCTAAGTGATCTTGGAAGTGGGTCCTTCTCTACTCCAGCCTTGAGACCACAGCAGCCCCGGCCAGTACCTTGCCTGCAGCCTCATGAGCGATCGTGAGGCAGAGGCCCCAGCTGAGCTGTACCTAGATTCCTGCCCCATGGAAACTGTGGGATAATATATATTTTGATGTCACTAAGTTTGGGGGTAATTTGTTATGCAGCAAATGATAAATAATATAATAATAAAGATAACAATATATGATAGAATGATATGAATATTCAGGAAGAGATTTTTAAGCCCTGAGCTCTTAACAGAGGAGCCATTTCCCTGGGCTCATGGACAATCGTTAGCGCCTCCAGAATTGTCCTTTTCTCTTAGTATCTGTATCCTCACTTCCTGCTTGAGCATTGGAAGCTGATAGTAAGGAATTAAAAAGCTGAGTCTCCTATTTCATTAACTGTGTGAACTTGGCGAACTTACTATACTGTCCTGAGCAACTTTCATCATTGATGAGATGGAGTTAACGATATCTCCCTCACAGAATTACTATGGGGGTTACAGTGTTCAGAATCTCAGTAACATACCCCATGGAGTATCTAGAACACAGTGGGTGTTCAACACATGCCGGGTCTTGTCCCTGATATCTGCTAGTGACTGCTTTGCCCCATTGTTTAAACTTTGGTTATAGCCAAAATCTTCTTCAGAATTAAAATTCTTCACAATTCAATAGAATGCAAGTATGTGCCCGATGGGAAAGAGCTCAAATGTGGTTTCTTACCAGACAGAGCAAGAAAAGAGTAATTCATCTTTGAACTCTTGTAGTTGGGCAAGTGACTTGCAGTGTTCGAAGAGCAGCAAAATGTCCTGAGTATGAGAACTGAAAAAGAAAAAGCTTGGGTCTACCTACGAGCTCATCAGGAAGCAGGCTTACTGTAAGGACTAATGCATGGCTGCCCCAACCCCCAAATACACACACTGGCCATTGTGGACATGCAGAATGAAAACAATGTTCTGGAGACAATTCCAACACGTGTGTGTCCTGTGGGAGCTGGAGAGACGATAAGAATATGTGCTACTGCTCAGAGAAGGCAATGTCAGAGAACTCAGTGGTCCTGATACTAGAACTTAGGTCATTCGCAAAAGCAAGGAAAGGCAAAAGTTTTCATTTACAACTTGAAAGCCTACCTGCCCTTGACGTCAAATACGACAATTAAGAATTTGCTTTTTAATAAACACAGTCTTGAGTTGGTAAGAGCTGAAGCATCGTTCACATATCATTTCCTGCACCACGCAGCTCATATTAGCAGATTTAAGAAAGCATCAACCACAAACATGTTGCTGATAGAAATTTCCTAATGCAAGCAGTCTTCATAGATTTCTGCTATTTCAATGTAGGTCTCCAAGGACCATCTGAATCCATATTAATTTCCTTTCTGGCAGTTATGCGGCTGAGTATGAACTGCACTATTTCACTTTTAATCTGTCAGTAATTTAGTAATGTGTAAACTAATTATGCACAGATATTAATGTAATCGGTTTGGGGAGCTATAAAATCAATGTGTTTTTACAGACTGCATTAAAGAGAATTGTGGTATTATAATCACATGTCAGTTACAGATAACGTTATGAAATTAGAAAATGGATGTCACCCACGCTTCAGGGAGCACCCACTAACTCCATCAAATCATGAGAGCGTGGTCTTTACATTTTCTGGCACTGCCGGCAAAATGTCGTTATCACAGCCAAACCATCTTGCTTTGCCCTGAGTCTGATGACATCACTGCCAGGACCCTTCTTCTCTACTCCTTCTCCCCTTCCTGTGTGTTAAATACAAACTTGCTACTCAGAATCTCAAAAAGTTCTGCTGCAGCTCATCCTTCTGGGGGTCATGTCAGTGTCTCACGGTAATGGCCTCCTCGGGGGAAGTCCACGCCTGTACAATTAACCAGATCATTATGCAGCAGAAGACAGGTTAGCATGAACCCAGTGGCTAAGAGGGATTACTACAATCTTTGCAAGAGGTTCTCATTTGATTATTTCTACAGTCAGCCCAAGACATGATCAAATCCTTCCATGCGGCTTAGAGGCATCTCACCACCCTGAATATGGATACAGGTTTTCCACCCGCCCGCAAATAGAGGGAAACATCGCTCTAGGATAGGCCTTGAAATATTGGGTTAGCACTCATCCAATCAAGTGTTTGGATAATTTCTAGAAATTTACGGTTATATACCTCTATTGAATGGACTCCCCTAAATCCCTGAAAGTTTGTCTCTAATCCCTTGCCCCCCCTCTAAAAATTAGGTCATTCTCTTGTGGAGCCCTCAACATCAGTGATGTCTGGTAGAACACGCCATTACCTCCCTCCTTGACATTAGTGAAGAGATTCCAGGCCCAGCCTTGCACCTTAGGAAGGTATTGATATAGAAAGAAAGCTAGAATTGGAGATTGAATTCCAGCTCTGGAACTGCAGCCTTGGGTTACACTGAAAGATAGGCCTGGGTCAATCATGATTCTGACATTCCCTAGATGTGTGGTTCACTTGGAACCTTATTTTCCTTGTTTGCAAAATAAGATGATAATAACATTCCTTATGAAATAAAGATTGCACAGTGCTTGGGTCAAAGTAAGTGTTCAACAAATAGTAGCCAGTAGCAGTAGTAGTTAGAGTAATTATAGTAGTAGTATTTGTAATGGTCATTTTACTCCCTGGGCCTCATTGCTTTCCTACCATAAAATGAAAGTTAACCTCTAAAACTCTAAAATCCCTTCCAATGGCAATCTACTTGCAAAGAGAATCCTCAGGAGGAAGAAGGCTGATCAACCCAACCCTCAAGGCTCTCCTCTAATAAAATCCTCCACACCACCCCTCCCCCTCCCATCAACACATCTTTCCCTCCTCATCACTGCTTTCTACCCATCACTCTACATAGTTCCATCCATCCTTCCCCTAACTCTCTAATGTATACTGTGCGATCCACACTCAATGAATGAACTCTCCCATTCATTCACTCCCCAAATTACTTACTGACATCTACTAGGGGTGGAGAAAGTTCTGCAGGGAATGTTGGTATGAATCAAATATGGCTCTAGTTTTCTTAGAAATAATTGCCCAACTGCCAAATAAGAGAAGTCCACAACAAAAATAATTTATTATCAACCTTTTCTAAATCCTTCTTTGAATTGATTGAATTCCTCATGTGGTGCCACTTTCTCTCATATCCATACCAACAGAAGCTGTGTGTCCCTTCACTGTCTCATGCACAGCATGACCGTTTTTTTTTTTTTTTTTTTAATGAATTTATTTATTTTTGGCTGCTTTGGGTCTTCGTTGCTGCGTGCAGGCTTTCTCTAGTTGCGGTGAGCGGGAGCTACTCTTCGTTGCAGTGCACGGGCCTCTCATTGCAGTGGCTTCTCTTGCCCTGGAGCACAGGCTCTAGGCGCGCGGGCTTCAGTAGTTGTGGCTCATGGACTCTAAAGCGCAGGCTAAGTAGTTGTGGCGCGTGAGCTTAGTTGCTCCGCAGCATGTGGAATCTTCCCGGACCAGGGCTCGAACCTGTGTCCCCTACATTGGCAAGCGGATTCGTAACCACCGTGCCACCAGGGAAGCCCCATGACTGCTTTTATACCACTCTTTGCTACGGGTATTCAATATTTTCCATTTTAAGTTCACACATTCCAATTTTCCTCATTCAATGGATGTGTGCCTATTTCTAAGACTCACTTTCACAGTGATATTTTTAGAACACGATGCAAAGTTTTGTGCCACCCATCCTTTCTCATCAATCCCCACAATTTCAACACCTATTCAGCTGTCTTAATTGTGCGTTTGGCGTCACCATGCATCAATTCCAATGAAGGTCAACCACAAGCCACAAGGGCCAACAACTGGCCTGACTACACTGGTCATCATTAAATGAGATAATATGTGTCAACTACAAAGAACAGTGCTCGACACATAGTAATAAGCACTCAACACTTTCATGTCCATACTCTCTGCCTTCAGCTTTTTGTTATTCAGTATAATGTCTATTGTGCCCACAAAGAACCAGTGGTCCACAAACCACTTCCAGGGGATATTCTCAGCGCCAGTATTTGTCTCCCGCCCTAGAAGCAGAGGACAGATATTCAGAAGGATAGCGTCGGTGATCATGGTCCAGAATCATTAACATCCCATCATGGAAATTAAATACCACGCATAGACTCAAGAAAACAGATTAGAGTTTTATCACTCACACATTTAACTTCTGTGAAATCAAGTAGAGGTACTTGGCCAAAAATGAAATAGAAAAAAAAAAAAAAGAACAGAAACAGAGTAATTAAAATATATTTTGCATGGGAAATCTTTTGTTTTTTAATCAACTTTAGCATATATATAAATTATTTGCACACATACAATATTATGCAGGGCTACAAACACAAAATCATAAAAACTGTTCTCTATGGGCCATTTAGGGGATTTTCTAGGGTAACTTTTTTTTTTTTTTTTTTTTTTTTTTTTTTTTTTTTTTACTTTTTGGCCATGCCACGCGGCTCACAGGATCCTAGTTCCCTGACCAGGGATCGAACCCGCAACCCTCGGGAGTGGAAGTGTGAAGTCCTAGCCACTGGACCACCAGGGAATTCCCTCTAGGGTAATTTTGATCATACCCAACTACCGCTTTAGAATATAACTCACACACAAAAATACTTTCCCATCATAAATCGTTTCAGGTTGATTTGGGAGCACATTGGTGGAAGCCAAAGAAGGATTTTCAGGCCAGGCTCCAGTCAACCAGAGGTTAACATTATCCATAATCAACCCCATCTCATTTCCCAAGGATCACATGGTCCTTAATTGACTTCACTGCCTTTTCTCAGACACTGGGTGTAAAGAGTGTAAAGAGACCTCACGCATCACCGCGAACGTGCTGGACATCCCTACCCTGAGATGATTGGTCTCTCCTCCCTACCCTCGTTTCTTCAGGTGAAACTGAGGGTTTGTTTGTGCTCCCCACACCTGACTGCTTGATCCTCCTCTCCAGCCACCCTCCTGACTGCCGAAAGGCAGCTGCTATCAAGACTCACATGTCATTTCTCTTCTTTACATCCATCACAAGACTGGTCCTGAAATAATTAACAATAATAAATGTATCCAGGCAGTGGTCTTCATAGCTTGCACTAAAGGAAATTAGGGCAATAGCTTTATCCCTCCTATCAAGAATATCTCCTAGGATAGCTTTTTCTTTGCCAAGATAGTAAGAAAAACAAGCCCTGGGGAATTCTGTGTTATGATTGTCAAGACACGGATTATTGAGAAAAGAATTAGAACCGTCAACTCTGGCAGAGGAAATTTGAGAGGCTGAGGGGATTCACAGGCAATGAGGACTTTTATGGTGAATGATCTGGGTTGTAGCTTTAGCTCTTAGCTCTGCTTTACTGGTGGAGTTATGCACCTTAGATTTTTATCAAGAGTAACTCACACACTGAAAAAATGTACAGCTGAGTTCTCCATATATGGGGAAAATGGGCAATTCAGACATTTAGAGGGTTGTAATTGAGCTTATCTTGGACAAACCAAGGATACCACAAGAACACTGAACTTGGAGTCAGCGGACTTGGGTTCAAATGCTGCAGTGCCACTTTGTAGATTTTGACCTCCGCTCTCTAATAAGGTACCACTAGTCACATGGGCCTTTAAAAATTTAATTTGAAGCTAGTTAAAATTAAATACAATTAAAAATCCAGTTCCTTAGTCACACTAACAGTATTTCAAGCGCTCAAAAGCCCTGTGTGGCTAGGCGCTACTGTTTGTACAGTGCAGCTGTAGACTAAAGACAAATAAGCTTTCCAAACCCCAGTTTCCTCTTCTGTTAAATAAAGAAAAAAGTAATATCTGTCCTGTTTACCTCCCAAGTGCATTCTAAGATAATGAATACAAAAGCACCTTAAAATTATTAAACATTTTATAATAGATGAATAAGTAAAGTACTTAGTGTCTTGAACTTCACTTACAGGAATCCCTCACATTCTAACTTAAACCACTGTGGATTAAAAAAAAAAAAAAAAAAAGTCTGTGTGTTGATATAGTTATTTCCAGTTTCTCCCATCAGAAAAATAAGAATGGGTCAAGCTACGTCTAGCTGATCCTCAGTCTTGATGTCTTAGCCTAGAAGACTAGTATCCTAGTATTTTCAGTGGAGTTTTAATTACAAACAATTCATAACTTCACATGTTACATGAAGCCCAGGCAGCACAGGGAATTATGTGGGAGAGGCTAGGGTGGTGGTGGCTTATACGGAACAAACATTGGTGACCAATTTGTCCATGGGGACATCAACAGGGAAGTGGCATCTTTCGGCTTCTCCCTAATTACTAAGAAAACAATGGGACTCTGCTGTACTTAGGATTTTTGTTCCTTTCCCTTATGCATTTCCTCAGAAAGCACATGCCTTATTTCCCCCATGTGAGCTGCATTTGAAAATATCCACCTGAATTCTGTAGACAGATCTTCATTTTTTGCTTCATGGGTATCAGTGTCCAGAAGCGCATAATCAGTCTCAAGAAGTGGGTGAGGGGGAGGACATAATAAAGGGAAGACTGCTGGGAGAAAATTTCCGAGAGGTGCCGGGCAAGAACAACTGAAGATCCCCTCTAATTTGAAGAGGTCTGCCTGCCAGGGCCAGGCAGACGGAGCAGGTATAATTGTCTTGGTTGTATACAATTGGATCATCACCATCATCATCCTTACCATCATCATCAAGCCCTGTATTGATATGGGCCTGCAGGTTTGAAAATGTTTTCACATATATGTACACATTTGCTCATTGTAATAACTTACGTAGGAAGTACACTGGACCACCGTGGTCTTTGCATATCCAGCATCCACTCCTTCTTACCCTTACCCTGGTAATACCTCTTTAATTTATCTGAAAACCATCCCTCACTTCAGGTGGGGCACACCCTCCCAGTGTGAGTACAACCTCAGGCCCTGACCCATCAGTTTATCCAGGAATAAGTACATGATCCAAGTCTGTCCAAAGAAACGCAATTCTGGGACTTTGGTTGAGCCTATTAAGAAAGAGAAACCTTTTGGGGCCACTAAGCTTGGAGGATGAAGCCTGGAGCTGCTCAGGCCTTTGCTTGGTAATAGCTGCTCTGAGGATAACACTGACACTGAGGATTGCACAGCCAAAAGCTGGAGAAAAAGCAAGACTGAGTCTTGAGGACCTGGTTTAACCCCTTAGATTCATATCTGCAAGGGACTGTGCTACCTCTGGACATTTTTGTTTGAGCCAGGTTGAGCTGTGTTTCTGTCTTTGGCAAAGAGGTCTAGCTGGTACAGCTAGAGAGAAGAGATTAGTATCCACTTTTTACAGATTAGAAGACTGAGGCTCCATACAGTATCCACTAAACTGTAATTTGGACTGTTCTGTTCTTGTCTCTGAATATGAAATTTCTAAAAAATTCTCAAAGCCAGTCAGCAGGGAAGATGGGAAGGAAAGGTTGGCAGGCTGTAGCTACAAAAAATGTTTAAGGGTCTCATTAAAAGGAAAGTGAAACGAGAAAGAAAAGAGCCATGCTTATGGCATTACAAGTCCTTTGGGAGAGTAGAAATGCTGAAGTTTACAAATGCACAAGAGGCAGCAGATAACTGCAGCTGAGTTTACTAAAGAAATAGCGTTTGAAAATAGACTGGAATTTAGCAATAGTGGGATACACATTGTCTGGGGGGGAAATCACTGCAAGTATCTACTCTAAATATTTTATAAGTAGATATATTCAATATATCAAAAATATATAAAAGTATCCCCCAATATCCAAATACAGTAGATATATCACATTATCATCTATCTATCTATCTATCTATCTATCTATCTATCTATCTATCTATCTAAAATATCTCCAAACATAGCATTCGTATACTGATGATTCTGACGGGTAAATTTTGTGTATTAAAGTGTTAGTTCTCAGGACTTCCCTGGTGGTCCAGTGGTTAAGACTCCACGCTTCCACTGCAGGGGCCACGGGTTCCATCCCTGGTTGGGGGATTAAGATCACACATGCCGTGCGGCCCAAAAAACATAAACAAACAAACAAACAAACAAAGTGGTGGTTCTCAAAGTGTCATCCCTGCACAGCGGCATTAACACCACCTAGGAAGTTCTTAGGCCTTAGCCCAGACCTACTGAATCAGAACTCTAGGGTGGGGCTCAGCAACATATATTCTAACAAATCCTCCAGGCAATTCAGACACATGCTAAAGCCTAAGAACCCTGTAATAAGGATACCTGAATATGTATATGTCTGTGTGTGTGTTTTGTGCAACTTTTTTTCAATGTTTATCAACCTCCTCTATAGTCATAGCGCCAATGGCACTCAGAGTGGTTTGGAGTGTGACTGGTCAATTTTCAACTTCTATCTTAGTTATAATTTGTGTGGTAGGCAGAATTCTAAAGACATACAACCCTCCCCACCACTGCCACCACCCCCATGGTCAAGATTCCCATATCCTATTTACATAATCAGATGTTAACCTAGGTACTGCTGTGAAGGGATGCTGCAGATGTAATTAAAGTCCCAAATCAGTAAGCCTTAGTGGGGGGAGGTTATCCATGAGGGCTTGATTCCATCAGATGAGCCCTTTAAAAGCAGAGAGCGGGCTTCCCTGGTGGCGCAGTGGTTGAGAGTCCGCCTGCCGATGCAGGGGACACGGGTTCGTGCCCCGGTCCGGGAAGATCCCACATGCTGTGGAGCGGCTGGGCCCGTGAGCCATGGCCGCTGAGCCTGTGCGTCCGGAGCCTGTGCTCCGCAACGGGAGAGGCCACAACAGTGAGAGGCCCGCGTACCGCAAAAAAAAAAAAAAAAAAAAAAAGCAGAGAGCTTTCTCTAGTTGGTGGCTAAGGAAAAAATCAGAGAGATTTGAAGTATATGAAGGGTTCAACATGCCATTGCTAACTCTGAAGGTGTAAGGTACCACATGAGAAGAAATGTGAGCAGCCTCTAGAAGCTGAGAGTTCTCAGGCTGACAGCCAGCAAGGAAACCGAGACCTCAGTCCTACAGCCACAAGTAACTGAATTCTTCTGACAACTCCAATGAGCTTGGAAGCAAATTTCTCTTCAGAGCCCGCCAATGAGGACTCAGTTTGACCAATACCTTGATTTTAGCCTTGTTGCACCTTAAATAGAAAACCAGTCACGCTATGTTAGATTTCTGATCTCTAGAACTGTGAACTAATAAATGGGTGTTGTTTTAAGTCTCTAAGTTTGTGATAATTTATATGCAGCAACTGGAAATGAATACCACATGAAAGAGAACATGGCAGCTGGAATACGGGACTCGAGCATTTGGAGTTGCACAGGATGTAATCATTTGGAAATGCACGAATAAGATCCTTAAAGTGGGAGCGAATGGAAAGAGCATCTGGGGAAAAACTCAGCTTAGTGAAGAAGAAAGAGCACATTGGAAGAAAGAAGAAACCTGGTCGACATATAATTAGGAGAAATGAAGGAAGTCATTGAAAACCAAAGTGAAGACAGATGATTCCATGAAAGGTGATGGAAAGCGGAAGAGACCCATGCTGCTGAGTGGTAGGGAATTACCTGGCAAGATTATTACCCAGAAGCATGTTTACACAGAATTTCATAACTCAAAGGCATTGTAGAGACCATACAATATAATTCTTCATTTTTTTAGATGAAGATTTAGAGACTAAATCATGAAGGATACATGGACTGAGCAAGGTTACAGAGCTGATTAATTTCTGAGTTAAAATCAGAACTCGCATCTCCTGATGCCTCTTTTTATTCTGCAGAACTCTTTCAGCATTGGAGTCAGCCCTTCCCTAAGGCAGAGGAATAGCTTGTATAACCACTGAGAAGAGAGCAGACACTTACACAAAACAGCTGGACTGTTGGTACCCCAGGCTCGGGGCATTAATCCAAGCCCAGATATGATGACTTTTGCTCCTTAGCCATCTACAAAGCCAAATGAAATTAGTACGCAGGGCATGCTCTTCCAGAGAGCCTCAAACCTGATTAACAGGTTAGAAACTAGAGCCTGTGGAGCAAGATAGATGATATTGGGATGCTTATGCCCAGCAACAAAAGGACCGAGAATGCCCAAATGCTGGGGGCAGAGAGATATCTGTGAGGTGCCCGAACTGATGTGCCCTTCCTAGCACAGGCACACATGAGGTACAGTCCTGCTAAGGTGCTTCTCCTCTATGTGTTTCTATTTATTAAATAAATGATGGTTTATTAACCTCATAATCACTGTCCTTCCCCCCAGAAACTAAGCAGAATATTCGCCCCTGCAAAAGATCCTTTTGCTCACATTGGAAGAGAAGTTACCCACGGGCTGGTATCTGTTTCCATGGAAACCAAAAATAAATATTGATACTGCCTTAATGGTCTGTGTCTCACTTAAGCTCCATTAAACCTCGAGCACTTGCAAGAAAACAGCCCATTGATGGCCCAGCTGAGGGAGAAGGAAGAGGCTTTATAAAAATCAACCGCGTGGAAGGCAAACGGGGTGCAAGGAGGGTTTCGGAGCACTTCTCAACCGGGAAGCTCTCCCGCCAAGGAGACCTACTTACGTGCCCTCCAAATTGCCGGTTAAGATGCTGGTCCCTGCCTGAATGGATTTTTGTGAACCTGTCCTGTTTATAAAGAATAGTTGTGTGTTTTGGAAAGCTTATCTGTAGACAACAACATTTTCCAGGAACGCACATGCCCAAAGCACAGCGGACAAATGAACTGAGCATCCCAATTAGAATACTTCTTTCTCTGCTGCTTTTCCCAAAGCAATTCAAGCGCAGACACTGAGGCCAGTATAGTTGCCTTTTATATTTATAATACTGCTTTTAGGAGCAAAGTATTTGATTTATTGCATGAAGGTACTTTACAGCTTTAAGCACTGCTGCTCTTGGAATAAGGAACATCACAGCCCGCTTAATTTACACGAGGGATGTTAGAACTATTTAATGGCATGTAAACATTTTATAAGGCAAGTTCAAATTGTAGGCCGTATTTAATATACTTTAGCAAAATGGACCACAAATGGATTCTAGCTCTTATTTATTGGCCCAGTCTTTCTTATGGCATCAAAAGTGAATCGAAGTTTTAAAAGGTGTTAAGAGGTTTCAGTACAGTTTGTGACACTGAGCACAATCGGTGAGTCTGCATAACACAAGCAGCACGCGAATTAATTCCAGAACTAGGGAAACCATGAGCCCCCGAGTCAGACTTTATCACACGGCTTCTGGGGCTCAGTCAGTAGAAGCTCCTGGGCCCTCAGCCCCTAGCAGAGCTCAAAGCCCAAAGAGCTGCTGGGATGAATATTCAGAAAGAACATGGTCCAGAAAGTGTGGTTTCTTGTCATGAACACCACCCAATGGGATAAGCCCTTAGTAGCAAAATGGAGATTCAGGGGGCATCGTGGAGCTAGCTCTAAGGGTTCTAGTTTACCATGAGTGTGCAAATAATGTGTGATAAACTTCTAAAGTCTCTGAGAAGCTAGGGTCTATTATTTTTGCCTGCCTAGAATCTCTCTAGGAAACACCCTTCACCTCCTACCTCTTCCCAGAGCCCACGTGCTAATGCAGGCTGCTGCTGCCATCGGCCAGGGCTCCTGGCCTTCTCCAGTCAATAGAAATTGGGTAGAGGCCAGACAAGAAACTCAGGCAAGGCTTTACTGGGGCTCCTGATGCAGCAGTGGGGAGTGAAAACAAGTAACAGTTTCCCTTGCTTGCTCCCCGAGGTGGGGACAAGCTGGCTCCTTATATGGGGTGGGGGTAGGGCTCAGGTTGGAGGGGTGCCTTAGGTGTTCTGCCCACCCCTCTGGTGGTGCTGAGTGCAGGAGGCATGCGCAGTACCCTGTTTTTGTTCCTGACACCCTGTTTTTGCTCCCGCCTCTTCAGAACTGGCCGTTGGGTTTTTTGGTCTTTTTGTCTCTTTCTGTCTAAAAATTGCCCCAACTGCACATGCATGCAGCTATTTATTTTATTTAATTTTTTTGCGATATGCGGGCCTCTCACTGTTGTGGCCTCTCCCGTTGCGGAGCACAGGCCCTGGACGCGCAGGCCCGGCGGCCATGGCTCACGGGTCCAGCCGCTCCGCGGCATGTGGGATCTTCCCGGACCGGGGCACGAACCCGTGTCCCCTGCATCGGCAGGCGGACTCTCAACCACTGCGCCACCACCAGGGAAGCCCCACATGCAGTTATTTTTAGTCCCATATAGTTTCTTTGTAATTCGTAGCTCGAGGTGACATTTGTCCAGGTGCAAGCATTGCAGCACTGCAGCAAAGGGTCCCAGATCCCAGCCTGCCTCACTGCCATCACGTCCCCCTGACTCCAGAGCTGGGTGAGGACCAGGGCGAGCAGGCTAACAGCTCAGGGATGGCCTGTGACCAGTGCCGGGTCAGTGAAAGCCTTCTGCAGACAGTGACTCTAGTTCTGGGGGAGGAGGCCTGGAGCTGTCGGCAACCATTTGCCCCCTCCTGGAGGACGAGCCCAAGAATGAAGCCAGCTCCCAGAGGACAGGGCCAAGAGGTCTATCACCTAGGACCCTGTTCAGTATCTGGACCCCATGAGGTTGTTCCTTACCTTTCCTCCTCGTCTCTGAGTTCTGTGAGCTAGTAAATCCCATTTTTGACTTTTAAAAACTGTGTTTAATCGGGTCATGTCAGCTCTCATGCAGAGTGTGAGAACGCTCCCACAGCTTGCAGTGGGGAGAAAGGATGGGCCAGCCAGCTTCCATGTCCTTTGGGTTTGAGTAAGTGAGAAGGGCCTTATTCTAAGAGAGGCTACATAGCCCCCCAGATTCTTGAGATGTTTCTGGGGGGCTCCCTGAGAAAGAAGTCAGTGTCCTTTTCCCTCTCACAGCAGATAGCTTGGGGTCCATTTCCAGCTCCCTTCTCCTTACCTTTTTCTTGATTCTGTTTCTAGCTCAGACACTGATCATGACTGAATCTGTTAGTCTTTCTGGGCTCTATTGTCTTGGCTATGGGAAACATGACACCAACTAATATCTACTTTCATTTTTTTCCAAAACCCTTTTGTACCTAAGCTTCATAACCCTGTGAAAGAGGTCATCTTATTGCTATTTTACAGACACAGAGAAAGGCAGCAAGTCTCCAAAAGGCACATCACTGATAGGTGGTGAAGCTTATTCTGGAGCCCCACTCTTTGCTTCTCAGCCCTGACTGAACTATTCCACTAACTGGTCGACCTGGCCCCTACTTTCTGGGCATCCCTGCCTCCCCCTTCCTTTACATCCCTTCTGACAACCTCATGTGTTAGACATAATCCTCTCTGTTTTACAGGTGTGGCCATGGAAGCAGAGAAAGTGAACTGCCCAGGTCCCTGACATCAGGATTTATATCCTGGTCTTTCTAGACAACAAAATTCATTCTGTCTACTTTGTCATTGCTGGGGAGGTAGACGGGTTGACATGACAAAGTCTGCTTACTTTATAATTCTGCCTTAGCTGGCCATGCATTCAACATTCAACAAATAGTTCTGAAGTGTCTTCTGTGGGTCACATAGATAGAAACAAGACAGATGTGGGGAAGACAGACAGTAAGTAAATAATTATGATGCGTCATGCTAATTTGTGATGGAAAATGATGAGACACTATGGGAGCAAAGAACATTGTCAAAGGTGTGTACAGGAAAGGGCACTGTCAAGGAGGTCAGGAGAGGCCAACCAGAGGAAGTGCTATTTAAGGTAAGACTTAAAGGATTGTGCCGCTTCCGATCTAATAAAAGGGTTCTACAGGCCCCTCCATATGTATATTTTCTTTCCTGGATTAGTTTTAAAAGTCAAAATAACATTTCACACATAGCCTTTCCAAACCCTTTGATGTGTGGTTGCAAAGGGCCCTGCTTAGGGGGACTGCTCTGGGCTGGACCATATTTCATCCAAAACAGGGATTCAGAATGGGAGACCGTTACCAGTCATGTAATTAACGCTGCTGAAGACATACTGCTTATGAAAAGGAAAATGGTAGTGCTGATTATGAAATTTACGAGGTGCTTACATCTAGTGGATTGGAGTGAATTATCTAGTTCCACCGATGCTCTGACCCATTTAAAATGAGAACAGAAGAGGGCAATCTGTTTGCCTCTCAACACCCTCAGAGAAGGTAAAAGGGGTAATTTATATCTGTGTATCTGGCCGTTTATTCAGTCTAGAATTAGATAATGAGTTAGTATTTACATCTGTAAGCTTCTCCCGGGCAGGAGATGAGATGTACAGGGGAAAGCAGAATGGTTTTCACACACGTCTTCTTTCTGGGCGCCTCTGCCCCAGAAGAAAATTCCTCTAGCTCTAGAGGTGGCTGTTTGATGTGGGCTCCCCACAGGGGTGGGGAGGCCCGTGATTTCTCATTCTGTGCCTTACTCTTTCCCATCCTCAGCACATTCTCTTTTGGTGTGAAAAGATATTGGAGGTGCGGAACAGGGGCTCGTTCTGAGGTTCCCACTCTGAAGTCACCCCAAATAGACTTCCTAGGGTCCTGGGGTTTATGAGGCTGGCATGCTTTTTGTCATTTACGGCTGTGTCTACGATTCCCTCCAGGATGCATAGTCAATAAACTGTATGGAGCATATTCACTGACTCTGCAATTAAAACAGTCTGTTGCATAACCAAGCCCCTCTGCATTCCAAATTTAAAAAGCAGCCTCCAAGTCTTGATGCCCACTTCATTTACTAAAAAATAAAATAAAATTTTAGAAAACATCTAAAAACCAAGTTCCACCTAAAGAAATTGGGAGAATTTTTCCTCAAGTGCTGTTAGCTAAGGGAAAGTTTTCATTCTGTCTAAGCAAAGAGTTTCACTAAAGCAATGGTTCTCAACAGGGCCCGACTCTGGTAACCTGGGAAACATTTGGCAGTGTCTGGAGACATTGCTGACGGTTACTACCGGGGGAATGCTAGTGGCATCTAGTGAGTATAGGTTAGGGATGTTGTTAAACATCCTACAATGCACAGAACAGTCACCGCCCTGAAAAAGAATTACCTGGTCCAAACTTTGAAAGTGCTGAGGTTAAGAAACCCTGCATTGAAGGCATTTGGATTCTACTGGAGCCAAAGTTGGCCAAATGAACAATACTTCCAAACAATTCATAACATTTTAATATAGTGCTAGGGACCATACCTGTCAGAAGGGAGATGAAACACAACAAGGACTATGGGACATCAGGGCAGAGATACGTCATGGGGAGTTTGGGATGACTTGCTGAGAGATGGTCCCTGCATGTCCTGCTTAGAGAAGCACTGGTGAGCTCTGAAGACCATTTTTCTGGGGCAGAGGGAACAGAGACCAGAATGCAATGACCCGAATGTCATGAAGAATTGAACAGGAAGGTTAGTAGTTTGTCAGGACTCAAAAAAAGGATATTTATGTTTTGGTATATGGTTTGTTCATTTAATTGATATATCTTATTTATTATAAATAAATAACTAAATAAATAAAACAGCAGCTAACATGCATTGAGCACTAACACGTACCGAGTCAGAAACTGTGGTGAGCCCTTCACACTGAATCCTCACCTAAATGTTATTTATTGTTCCATTTTACAGATGAGGAACCTGAGACAGGGAGATTGCAGTGACAGGTCAAAATTACATGGATTCTAAATGCTAGTTCTAAACCAGGTTTGTTGGTAGGAAAGCCCAGGTTCTTAATGACTGTCTTATACTGCCTTCCTAGAAATAAAAGTTCTTTGTGTAGAACCAGAACAAGCAGGGTGAAGGCTCTATATTTTTGCTTATGCATAGGTACCTGCTACACAGACTGGGCTATTACATTCACAGGCATTAAGTGCCTCGATAAAGAAGAGAGTAAGAAGCTGTTGCAACCACGAGAAGCTTCTCCCAGGCCAAAGAGAAACTTACCCAGATGCTGCAGAGATCTAACTCTCCACCCATTCCTTAAGTCTCATAAAGCCTCTCCCATTAGACCACTGGAATTTAGGTGTCCATCTAAGAATGAATTTTTTTATAACATTCTTTTTTTTAATTTCTTTAAAGTTTTTCTAATTTTTTAAAAAATTTATTTATTTGGTTGCACTGGGTCTCAGTTGGGGCAAGTGGGATCCTTAGTTGTGGCTCCAGGCTTCCTTAGTTGCAGCACGTGGGCTTCTTAGTTGAGGCAGGCAGCCTCCTTAGTTGTGGCATGCGAACTCTCAGTTGTGGCATGCATGTGGGATCTGGTTCCCTGACCAGGGCTTGAACCCAGGCACCCTGCATTGGAAGGGTTATCCCCTGCGCCACCAGGGAAGTCCCTATAACATTCTTTGAACTAGTATCAGCTACACAGATATGAACACTAGGTCATCCTCAGGGTGATACCAGGACAAATTTAAACAAAAATAAAAAGTATAGCAAGAGGACCAGCAATATCTAAAAGTTGAACAAGATCAAAATTCAAAGTAATCTGAAGTTGGCCATAGCATTGGTTATAGACTGAACATGTACTAGTGTTTTTCCATTTAATCCACCCAACGGCCCTAGAGCGTAGGGGGGATGACTCTCATTTTACAGATGAAGAAATGGAGATAAAGGTAGGTTAAGAGAATGGCTCTCAGCCACTGGCAGGGATGCAAAGAGCCAGGATGCAAGATCTCTGACCCGAAATTAATTGGACTTTCCCCTATAGCTCTCCTGTCCCTCAGTTGTGTGGATATCTCTTAATTCAATCCATCAAAAGTAACTGGGCCACTGTTTCCAGTTCTATGGGATCAGATTTAGACATAAAGAAAATCAGAACTGAAAGAAAACATGACCCATGATCGGGAATATGGATCCTGGAGTTCGCTGGACATGGATTTAAACTCTGCCCCCACCGCCTTCTAGCTATGAGGAAGAGTTACCACACTGCAAGTCATGTCAACCCTCTGGGTCTTTGTCTCTTCAGCTGCAAATTAAACAAAAATAAAAATATCACTCCACAAGACTGTTGCAAGTATGAAATTAGGTGATGGCGATGTATGCAAAATTGTTTGTACTATGCCTAATTAAGAGCAAGATTTCATTAAATGACAGTTATGGCATTTTTATTATTATAAGTTATTATTATACATTTTTCACCATAAACATTTTGTCTGGAGGTTGAATACTCAAATAAACCACAGGAACTAGGTATGAAACATAAATGTGAGGGCTGGGGGAAACAGAAAGTGCAAGCCCTGTGTCTAAAACAACTAAAGTAATCATAATAACAACAATAATAATAAAGGTTTCTAGGCACACACAATATATTTGTGGGTTGTGTGGTCCACAAGCCATCAGTTTATAATTGATATGCAAATACAATCCCTGCTGTAATTATGAGAAAAGAAAGGTCTGATGGAAGGAAGAGAATTATGGTGGAATCATACCTACCACTTCATCACATCCTTCTGGTGCCCTCTCATAAACTGAGGAAATCTTAGACATTTATTTATATTTCTTCTTTAAAACCAAAGTGGGGGAAATCCATATAATTAACCCAGAGAAACAGGCAGAGTGGGTGGGAAGAGGAAGAATCATAAAAAATTAAGTGTCGGAGTGTGGTGGAAAACGTTCTCCAGCTCCTGCAGCTGCAACTGGGAGAATGCGGTACGGTAGGCGGCACTGCTTTCTTGCTACGATCTGTGGCCCCTCAGCGGCCGGGGGGCCAGCTCGTCCCGCTACTGTGGGGGCTCAAGATGACCACTGTCGCCCTCATGGTTCTTGTCCAAGGGGCTGGGCCTGGCCACGTCAAGGTAGTCTGCTGCTGCTGCTGCTGCTGCTGCTGCTGCCTCTCCGGGCTCAGGTTTGGCCTGTGTATCCTCCTTCTCTCCTCCAGTTACAACCTCTGAGGTCAAGCCATGTGGCTGACGGGGTCTTGGTGCTCTGGTCTGGTGTCAGGCCTGAGCCTCTGAGGTGGGAGAGCCGATTTCAAGACGTTGGACCACCAGAGACCTCTGGGCCCCACGTAATATCAATCGGCGAGAGCTCTCCCAGAGGTCTCTGCCTCAACGCTAAGACCCAGCTCCACTCAACGACAAGCAAGCTCCAGTGCTAGAGGCCCCATGCTGAACAACGTGCAGGACAGGAACACACAACCCCACCCATTAGCAGAGAGGCTGCCTAAAATTATACTAAGTTCACAGACACCCCAAAACACACCACCAGACATGGCCCTTCCCACCAGAAAGACAAAATATCAATCAGCCCCACCCACCAGAACACAGGCACCAGTCCCCTCCACCAGAACACAGGCACCAGTCCCCTCCACCAGGCAGCCTACACAAGCCACTGAACCAACCTCACCCACTGGCGCAGACACCAAAAACAATGGGAAATATGAACCTGCAACCTGCAAAAAGGAGACCCCAGACACAGTAAGTTAAACAAAATGAGAAGCCAGAAAAATATGCAGCAGATGAAGGAGCAAGGTAAAAACCCATGAGACCAAACAAATGAAGAGGAAATAGGCAGTTTACCTGAAAAAGAATTCAGAATAATGAGAGTAAAGATGATCCAAAATCTTGGAAATAGAAAGGAGAAAATATAAGAAACGTTTAACAAGGACCTAGAAGAACTAAAGAGCAAACAAACAACGATGAACAACACAATAAATGAAATTAAAAATTCTCTAGAAGGAATCAATAGCAGAATAACTGAGACAGAAGAACAGATATGTGACCTGGAAGAGAAAATAGTGGAAATCACTACTACAGAGCAGAATAAAGAAAAAAGAATGAAAAGAATTGAGGACAGTCTCAGAGACTTCTAGGACAACATTAAATGCACCAACATTCCAATTATAGGGGTCCCAGAAGAAGAAGAGAAAATGAAAGGATCTGAGAAAATATCTGAAGAGGTTATAGTTGGAAACTTCCCTAACATGGGAAAGGAAAGAGTCAATCAAGTCCAGGAAGTGCAGAGAGTCCCATACAGGATAAATCAAAGCAGAAACATGCCAAGACACATATTAATCAAGCTATCAAAAATTAAATACAAACCAAAAATATTAAAAGCAGCAAGAGAAAAGCAACAAATAACATACAAGGGAATCCCCGTAAGGTTAACAGCTAACCTTTCAGCAGAAACTCTGCAAGCCAGAAGGGAGTGGCAGGACATAGTTAAAGAGATGAAAGGGAAAAACCTACAACCAAGATTACTCTACCCGGCAAGGATCTCATTCAGATTCGATGGAGAAATTAAAACCTTTACAGACAAGCAAAAGCTAAGAAGAATTCAGCATCAACAAACCAGCTTTACAACAAATGCTAAAGGAATTTCTCTAGGCAGGAAACACAAGAGAAGGAAAAGACCTACAAAAACAAACCCAAAACAATTATGAAAATGGGAATAGGAACATACATATTGATAATTACCTTAAATGTAAATGGATTAAATGCTCCAACCAAAAAAAAAAAGACTGGCTAAATGGATACAAAAACAAGACCCATATATATGCTGTCTACAAGAGACCCACTTCAGACCTAGGGACACATACAGACTGAGAGTGAGGGGATGGAAAAAGTCCATGCAAATAGAAATCAAAAGAAAGCTGAAATAGCAATACTCATATCAGACAAAATAGACTTTAAAATAAAGACTATTACAAAAGACAAAGAAGGACACTACATAACGATCAAGGGATCAGTCCAAGAAGAAGAAATAACCATTGTAAATATTTATGCACCCGACACAGGAGCACCTCAATACATAAGACAAATGCTACCAGCCATAAAAAGGAAAATTGACAGTAACACAATAATTGTAGGGGACTTTAACACCCTACTTTCACCAATGGACAGATCATCCAAAATGAAAATAAATAAGGAAACACAAGCTTGAAGTAACACATTAAACAAGATGGACTTAATTGATATTTATAGGACATTCCATCCAAAAACAACAGAATACACTTTTTTCTCAAGTGCTCATGGAACATTCTCCAGGACAGATCATATCTTGGGTCACAGATCAAGCCTTGGTAAATTTAAGAAAATTTAAAACATATCAAGTATCTTTTCTGACCACAATGATGAGACTAGATACCAATTATAGGAAAAAAACTGTAAAAATTACAAACACATGGAGGCTAAACAATACACTACTAAATAACCAAGAGATCACTGAAGAAATCAAAGAGGAAACCAAAACATACCTAGAAACAACTGACAACGAAAATACAATGACCCAAAACCTATGGGATGCAGCAAAAGCAGTCCTAAGAGGGAAGTTTATAGCAATGTGATCCTACCTCAAGAAACAAGAAACATCTCAAATAAACAACCTAACCTTCCACCTAAAGCAATTAGAGAAAGAAGAACAAAAAACCCCCAAAAGTTAGCAGAAGGAAAGAAATTGTAAAGATCAGATTAGAAATAAGTGAAAAAGAAATGAAGGAAACAGCAGCAAAGATCAATAAAACTAAAAGCTGATACTTTGATAAGATAAACAAAATTGATAAACCATTAGCCAGACTCATCAAGAAAAAAGGGAGAAGACTCAAATCCATAGAATCAGAAATGAAAAAGGAGAAGTAACAACTGACACGGCAGAAATACAGAAGATCATGAGCGATTACTACATGCAACTCTATGCCAATAAAATGGACAACCTGGAAGAAATGGACAAATATTTAGAAAAGCACAACCTTCTGAGCCTGAACCAGGAAGAAACAGAAAATATGAACAGACCAATCAAAAGCACTGAAATTGAAACTGTGATTAAAAATCTTCCAGGGCTTCCCTGGTGGTGCAGTGGTTGAGAGTCCGCCTGCCGATGCAGGGAACACGGGGTTAGTGCCCTGGTCCGGGAAGATCCCACATGCCACGGAGCGGCTGGGCCCGTGAGCCATGGCCGCTGAGCCTGCGCGTCCGGAGCCTGTGCTCCGCAACAGGAGAGGCCACAACAGTGAGAGGCCTGTGCACCACAAAAAAAAAAAAAAAAAAAAAATCTTCCAACAAACCGAAGCCCAGGAGCAGATGGCTTCACAGGCGAATTTTAGAGAACAGCTAACACCTATCCTTCTCAAACTCTTCCAAAATACAGCAGAGGAAGGAACACTCCCAAACTCATTCCACAGGGCCACCATCACCCTGATTCTAAGACCAAAGATGTCACAAACAAAGAAAAATACAGGCCAATATCACTGATGAACACAGATGCAAAATTCCTCAACAAAATACTAGCAAACAGAATCCAACGCTCAAGTGGGGTTTATCCCAGCAGTGCAAGGATTCTTCAATATATGCATTTAACAATCAATGCAATACACCATATTAACAAATTGAAGGATAAAAACCCTATCATAATCTCAATAGATGCAGGAAAAGCTTTCAACAAAATTCAACACCAATTTATGATAAAAACCCTCCAGAAAGTAGGCAGAGAGGGAACTTACCTCAATATAATAAAGGCCAAATATGACAAACCCACAGCCAAGATCGTTCTCAATGGTGAAAAAATGAAACCATTTCCTCTAAGATCTGGAACAAGACAAGGTTGCCCACTCTCACCACTATTATTCAAAATAGTGTTGGAAGTTTTAGCCACAGAAATCAGAGATGAAAAAAAATAAAAGGAAGCCAAATCAGAAAAGAAGAAGTAAAACTGTCACTGTTTGCAGATGACATGATACCATACATAGAGAATCCTAAAGAGGCTACCAGGAAACTACAAGAGCTAATCAGTGAATTTGGTAAAGTAACAGGATACAAAATTGATGCACAAAAATCTCTTTCATTCCTATACAGTAACAGCAAAAAATCTGAAAGAGAAAATAAGGAAACACTCCCATTTACCATTACAATAAAAAGAATAAATTACCTAGGAATAAGCCTACCTAAGGAGACAAAAGACCTGTATGCAGAAAACTATAAGACACTGATGAAGGAAATTAAAGATGATACAAACAGACGGAGAAATATACCATGTTCTTGGATTGGAAAAATCAACATTGTGAAAATGACTATACTATCCAAAGCAATCTACAGTTTCAATGCAATCCCTATCAGACTAGCTATGCCATTTTTCACAGAACTAGAACAAAAAATTTCACAACTTGTATGGAAACACAAAAGACCCTAAATACCCAAAGCAGTCTTGAGAAAGAAAAATGGAGCTGGAGGAATCATAGACTCCCTGACTTCAGACCATACTACAAAGCTACAGTAATCAAGACAGTATGGTACTGGCACAAAAACAGAAATATAGGTCAATGGAACAGAATAGAAAGCCCAGACATAAACCCACACACATATGGTCACCTCATCTTTGATAAAGGAGGCAAGAATATACAATGGAGAACAGACAGCCTCTTCAATAAGTGGTGCTGGGAAAACTGGACAGCTACATGTAAAAGAATGAAATTAGAGCACTCCCTCACACCATACACAAAAATAAACTCAAAATGGATCAAAGACCTAAATGTAAGGCCAGACACTATCAAACTCTTAGAGGAAAACGTAGGCAGAACACTCTATGACATGAATCACAGCAAGATCCTTTTTGATCCACCTCCTAGAGAAAGGGAAATAAAAAGAAAAATAAACAAATGGGACCTAATGAAACTTAAAAGCTCTCGCACCACAAAGGAAGTCATAAAAAAGACAAAAAGACAACCGTCAGAATGGGAGAAAATATTTGCAATCGAAGCAACTGACAAAGGATTAATCTCCAAAATATACAAGCAGCTCATGCAGCTCTATATCCAAAAAACAAACAACCCAATCCAAAAATGGGTAGAAGACCTATATAGACATTTCTCCAAAGAAGATATACAGATTGCCAGCAAACACATGAAAGGATGCTCAACATCACCAATCATTAGAGAAATGTAAATCAAAACTAAAATGAGGTGTCACCCGACACAAGTCAGAATGGCCATCATCAAAAAATCTACAAACAACAAATGCTGGAGAGGGTGTGGAGAAAAGGGAACCCTCTTGTACCGTTGGTGGGAATGTAAATTGATACAGCCACTATGGAGAACAGTATGGAGGTTCCTTAAAAAACTAAAAATAGAGCTACCATATGACCCAGCAATCCCAGTACTGGGCATATACCCTGAGAAAACCATAATTCAAAAAGAGTCATGTACCACAATGTTTATTGCAGCATCATTTACAACAGTCAGGACATGGAAGCAACCTAAGTGTCCATCAACAGACGAGTGGATAAAGAAGACGTGGCACATATATACAATGGAATATTACTCAGCCATAAAAAGAAACGAAATTGAGTTATTTGTAGTGAGGTGGATGGACCTAGAGTCTGTCATACAGAGTGAAGTAAGTCAGCAAGAGAAAAACAAATACTGTATTCCAACACATATATATGGAATCTAAAAAAAAAAAAAAGGTTCTGATGAACCTAGGAGCAGGACAGGAATAAAGACCCAGACGTAGGGAATGGACTTGAGGACACGGGGAGGGGGAAGGGTAAGCTGGGATGAAGTGAGAGAGTGGCGTGGACATATATACACTACCAAATGTAAAATAGCTAGCTAGTGGGAAGCAGCTGAATAGCACAGGGAGATCAGCTGGGCGCTTTGTGACCACCTAGAGGGGTGGGATAGGAAGGGTCGGGGGGAGACACAAGAGGGAGGAGATATGGGGATATATGTATGCATATAGCTGATTCACTTTGTTATACAGCAGAAACAAACACAACATTGTAAAGCAATTATACTCCAATAAAGATGTTAAAGAAACAAATTTTTAAAAATTGTTTCATGAAACATTTATTTTTCCTTCTGGGAATACATTTCTGTTCCCATTGAGTATAAATATCAAAAAAGTTTAGATGACAGACCCCCACTAACAACGTTGTTGACATTAAAAATGAAGTGGGAATGAAATATATAATTTCAAAATCATAAAAACACATGATTTCATTAGTGCCATATTCAGAGGTTCTCACCTATACCTCAGAAGACTGAGGTATTTATTGATCTGACTATGAAGCTGTGACAATAAAACAATGCTGTATTGACTGCCCCTGCAGGGTCACCTAATATCATTTATTGAAGTAAGTTGAATAGCAGAGGGAAAGCCTGCCCCAGTAATAAGTGGTAATTGCCAGGAAGTGAGGCATTGCGGTCCTCATTGACCCCTGCATCCTGATATTCTGATGGATTCTATGTAACTCCATTAGGATTGGTATTGTAATATTACACCAGCTCAGCTGTAGAACAACAGACCTCCGTTTGGATCACTGATTTCTGATTATACAGGTCCTCAGCATACCTCACAAGCAATTCCCACTGCTGGGGATGGGCTATTGGAGCTGTTGGTGGTAACAGGTGGAAGACTGTATAACCCCTACTTATCTCTATGGTATAAGAAAAAGCTGTCTCCTCCAGGAGCCTGAACTAGGAGACAATCACAGTACCCACCTTCTTAGTGGGTGAGAATTAACTAGGCTTTAAGTCTGTGTCCACAATGAGTGTTGCACAGTCAGGGCATGTTTTTGGAAACGTAAACTTCTTAAGGTATGAACTGAAATTGGCTAAATACGTAGTCTATGTCTAGAATACACTGGTTAGATCTTTGACATCTCCATGACAGTTTCACCTATATTCTTTGAAAATTCATGTCTGGAAGAGATGTTTCCGTTTGTCTGTCTGTTCATGCATTCATTCACTCACTCAAACAGTGCTACTCATAACAGTTCATGAATCAGTGTCCCTCTTGGTTTGCTGTTCTTAGGAGAGGGAGTAGGTATTCAGATGGATTCTAGAAACCCGTCCCCATGATATGATCTCTGGACAGCTCCTCCTACTGGGTCTGATTTTGACCATGTGGCTGCACAAACATTAGAGAGTGTTGAGGGAAAAAAATGGAGGTAAAGGATTCAATTAACATGATAAAAGCCTCTTAGGGACAAGTTTCAGAATAAAAAAGTAATGCGTGTTCTCACTGTGCATGATTTTTGGTAACTATTCTTCAGTAGGAGAAAGTCTGTGAGTACCCTACATCCTGCTTTTAACTCATGTATACCTTGAGACTGGGCTCCCTCTGAGCTATGATAGAAGCATGATATACCATAGTGTGTCATAACGGATCATTTCAGAGTCTGCGTTGTCTTCAACAATTCCCATGATGCATTTCTATTTGTTTCCTCAGAAGTGTGGGTGAGGTTGGGCACATAGTAGGTCTAAGAACCAGAAGGTTTTCTTAGTCAAAAAGCCTGGAACTTAGGAGTTTTAAGATCTGGCTTCAAACCTTGGCAAACTCCACAGTCTTCAAAGAACAACATATTATGGGGCAGAGAAGGCTAGATATTTCCCTGAATAAGGTCTGACTGGGTATCTGTGGGCAAGACTGAGAATGGCAGAATAGGAAGATGGCAGCCCTCTCCATCTTGCTCCAAGCCCCACTGAGGCTTTTCTCTTGTCACAATATTTTCATGCCTCTCTGACTTTGTCCAAGAGGTGATTACCTCTTCCTAGAGAGCCTTCCTTTCTCTAGAAGAATACTCATCTGTCAATGCCCAGAAGTTCCTCATTCCTTACCTTAGGGCAAAATATTTGTGGTTTTCAGCCTTATCCATAAACCGTTTGAAGATGAAGTCATCTAACTCAGATGACCTGGTCTTCAATGACATCTAACGAAGGTTCATTTGATTCTGTTTCCAATGAAGATCTTCTAGAGGGGGGATGTGCTAAGAAGCACCCTCAGGGGTGTCCTGGTTGCTCAGAAGTAACTTTTATCACTTTGAAGTAATAAACATCAGTCTGGCATTCATTAGTCTGTGCAAATTTGATTAACATGAGCACCTCCCCTGAAAGAGTAACCTATTTTTAGTGATCCTGGTCTTCCTCGGGTGACATTCAGCCTCAAAAGAGATCCTTCCCTCTCAACTACAGGTGCAATGACCTTGTCCTTTACAGAGGAGTTTGTTTAAGGGGTTCTATGATTTGTGAGATTCCACCAAGCCCATGTGTGAAGAGTAAGCAGAAAGGCCTCCAAGTCAATACCAAGTCACTATGATTCCAAAAAACAGTTGGTGAGGGTGAGGGTGAGACAAAAGAATTCACCCTGCAGTGATTCTTAGGAATATTTGTGGAGGGAACCCAGGATAAGGTTGGGCTTTGTGATAAACAGTGCAGGTGGGGACTTGGCATCATGGTAACTTGTCCCCATTCAGTGGGGGGTTGGGGGTGGGATGGGGTGGCGGGATGGGCAGGCAGGACGTATCGCCTACATCTCACCACTGTAGGAGGGAGAAGGGAGAAGCTGGTCACTCAGGACACTTGAGCCAGGCCACCCTGCCCACTGTCCAGTGGTTGGAAGAGCAAAGGAATATGGATTCTCATGCTCCTTTTGAAATTTCCATAGTTTTGATTGACAAAGTCTTTCTTTAGTCATGCTAATAGAGGATTACCCAAAGTTTTGTTTTGTTCTCTTTTTGTTGTTGTTAAATTAGTCCTGCTAGGACCTCTCAAAAGAGTGATCCATGGCCAAATTTAGTGTGGGAAATGTGGCTACCAGTGATGCCTCTTGGAGGTCCTCAGTAAGTATTATCGTATGTCCTGAAAAGTCCTCCTTGGCTGAAACCTTTTTATAATTTTTAAAAATTATTTTAATGTACTATCTCTAATCTACTTGACGGCAGAAATCTTTTTTTTTTTTTTCCCCCTCCTGGCTAACAACTACACTAGTCACAGAATTAGTGATCTATAGAACATACTTCAAGAAACATTTCCTCGGGCCTTATATAGTCAAATGTTGCCTGGGAAGGTGATTTTCTTTAAGGTGTCTCTTTAAGGTGATTTTCCTTCTTTCTCATCACATTCAAATGTTTATTATTATTTTTTAACATGGCCTCCTAGAGAGTAATCTCATTTGCTTATTTCCAGGAGTTTCATGGGGTACCTTACCACTGCCCCTTGTACCACCTGGACCACTGGGGTTTCTAACGTCATCCTAAATTGTTGCCGAAAATAAATGTTACCAAATGTGAGGCCTTTTAATGTAATGAAGGAAACCTTGTTCCTATATGCTTCTTCCTAAATGCATTTTGCTAAAGGGCATTTAAAAAAACACATAAAATTTTATGATGACTTTAACAAACAAGTCAGTGATCATGATTTCAGTATACACAGCAGGCAGTTAAGGAGAAAGGTCAGCTAAGCCATGGCATATAGTTTCTGCCTGGCGATGACTGACTCCCCCTTTGCAGCAAATGTAAGTCAGCTGACTCTCTAATGCTAGAGTTAAAACATAGATTCTAAATAGTCAGGCAAGTGACTCCAAAATTAAAATAGCCCTGGCCCCTGGATGCAGCTAGTAATTAACTTTTAATTTTATACAGAAGCATGTAATGCTTTTGACCCTTGACTTTATTTAGTTCTCTCCTGGCATTTCGAAAGCATGATCTGCTGAATAAGGTTGTTAAAATCAGTATTACAGAGAGAAGCAATTGCAGCAAATGTGCATATGGAAATTATAGCCAGAGGGGTGCTTCATAGAGAATCTGCCTCCATGAACTTAAATATGTGCTAATTGCTATTGCTATATTATTCCAAAATATAAATTAGACTATTAGCAAATGGAATTATGTAAGACCTACAGGAGCAAAACAATTATTGTCTTGGAGCCACGGAATATTACAGCTGAAAGGAAATTTATGAAAAATCTATCAATACGACCCTCTTACTTTGCAATTGGGGAAACTGAGGCTGAGTGAGGGAGCCTGAGTCATCCAAGGTTATCTTGTTAGTAAGAAGGATCTCTGTTTTAGCACACTGGAGAGTGGGATCTGAAGGCGGGCATTTTCATTGCTGTTGTCGTTATCTTCCAGCTTTTTAAAAACCACTTTGAAGTTTAAATTTAATCTTCTTTTTACTACTGAACGCTGGAGAGAGAAATGAGGATTAAAGGGTCAATATTAAGAGTCTGTGAACAGACCAGACTCAGACATGAGGACTCAGTGGCTAAGAATTTTTTTACTTGTTGAATCAATTTTTATTTTATATGTGTATCAGTCTTCTCAGGCTGCTACCACTAAGTACCACAGACTGGATAGCTTAAACGACAGAAATCTATTTTCACATAGTTCTGGAGGGTGCAAGTCCAAGATCAAGGTGCTACCAGCATTGGTTTCTTGTGAGACCTCACTCCCTGGCTTGTAGAAAGTTGCCTTCTTATTGTGTCCTCACATGGCCTTTCACCTGATGCCTCTTCCTCTTCTTACCAGGATACCGATTCCATTAGATCAGGGCCCCACCCTTATGACCTCATTTAACTTTACGTCTATAAAGGCTCTATCTCCAAATACAGTCACACTGTGGTTAGCACTTTAATATATGAATTTGAGGGGACACAGTTCAGCCCATAATCACATGTTCAACATATTCTGAGGAGGGGCTCAGGAATGAGTGAAGAGGTTGGAAAATCAGGACCTTTGTGATTCTGATCAATCTCTCCTATAGCCCCAAGCTCTGGCCCTAGCTTGTTATCCCCACTGTATTGTGAGACCTAAAGTTTAATTTCTGCCTTGATATCTTTAAGTCTCACAGGGCCCCAAAGGTTTATCTGTGAGTTCCCTGCTCTTACCAGACATGCTTCCCACCCAATGAGAAAAGACCCTAACCAGCTAATTCTCTCATCAGTCTAGCTACATTCTACCTGGTCCCCAACCTAATGGGCTTCACTTCCTGCCTAGCCTGTGAAATTATTCAAACAAGCCAAGCACATCTTCCTGCAGGAACCAAGGGACACCCCAACCTCTTATTACTACAAATCTTGTCTCCCACAGCCCCCAGCTGCTTCATTCTACTCCCAGTGCAACCCTCATGAGGCCTTATATAGCATGTGATGGCCCCCTTCCCCAGGCTGTGAGTATACACAACTAACAAAATATTGTCAATCTTATCTTTCCAGTACTGGCTGTTGTTAGGGCAAAGGATCTCTCCTTCACCGATGGTGCAAATACGAGGTAATCAGAACATGCACCCAGGAACACAAAAGCCCTTCACTTAACAGGATCCTGTCTCTTTGGCACGCACTAGGTGCTCTGGCCTGCCCCACAGAGGTCCATATCCCACCCCATTCCTTGCAAGGGGCTTTCCAACATTTTTCTTTTGACCATATGCAATTTTCTACCTGAGAGTCTAAGTAAACACAATTTTTTCCTCCTCCTGACATTTTCAGTGATGTTTTATCTGCTCTTATTGATTGGCACTCTGGGAAGCTTCCCTTAATTGGCTGTGTGTGTGTGTGTGTGTGTGTGTGTGTGTGTGTGTGTGTGTGTGTGTGTGTGTGTGTAAGAGAAAAGAAGCTGAATATAAAGAAAAACCCATATCAGCAGCCAGGCTGTTGTAATCTACTAATCAGTACATTGAGGGTAAGGGATGCAGTCTTGTCTCACAAAGAATAAAACTGTAAACCATGGATATAAAATTGGCATCATATAACATCTGCTTTTGAATAGAACCAAATTTTATCCTTCTATCTCCAAAAACAACTATACTGTTTTATTTTTTAAACTACATTATCTATTTCAAATTGCCTTCTCCTCTACAGGTAAATCTCAATTTTAAAAAGCAGGTTATATGTCAAAGTTTCATGTGTTAAGTTAATTTAGGGATGCCCTCAGAAAGCATCTGCCCCACAAATCAGTCTTAGAAATGGTAGGTAAGTTTACACATCAGACCTGAAGGACCAAATTTGGTCAAAGACCTCTTTGACTAAATTATTTCACAGCTGGAAAAGATTATCTGCCACGAACCACAGTAGAAAATAATGCTTTTAGAATTTTTCCAAATCAAACTTAACATTAAAGCAGTGTGTCACCCAAAAGATGGCTCTCCCATTTGGGCTCAATTTTCCCATCTGAAAAAATGTGGATTAAGCAATGTCATAGGTCCTTTTCAGCTTGACTAAATCTAAGATTATTTGTAAGATCTTAACTTCAAACTCAAGAAAACATAATGTGTGTGTTTATTTCCTATATTTCTCAATAGTTCATAAAATGACAACTAGGTTAATATTACAATAAAGACACTAGAAAGAAGGTCATCAGTAGCTGAGAGATTATAACACAGAAAACATGAGAGGAAGAGAAAAAAAGAGATGGGATTTCAATCAACTAAATTTAGCATCACACAAATAGGGATTTGAGAGAGGACAGAAATGCTATAGGGAACCAGGTGGGGAGAAAAATCATCTAAAAATTTACACAGAGCTGAAGAGGGAGATGTGTCTTCAACACAGGCCCATCCAGTGAAAACAGACTCGCACTCAAAACATCACCGTGAAATTTTAGATCAACATGGATAAATAAAAGACCCTAAAAGCTTACATACACAGAGAAAAAAACAACAACAACAAAATACTAGATCACCTGCAAAGAACCCAAATTTGATGACATCTAACTTTTTGTTACTGACCGTGAAAAGGAGAAGACAGGGGAGCAATATTTTCAAAGTTCAGAGATAAATTATTTTTTAACCAAGAATTTTATATCTAGCCAAACTATCTTCTCAACCTAAGTGGCAAAATGATATTTCCAAACGTTTAGGGAACATTCTGAAAGTTTATCATAAATGCATCCATTCTGAGTAAGGTCTTCCATGGAAATAAATCCCAGGATATTAGCTGTGCAGGCCTAGAAGTTATTTGATTTAAATCAAGTCATTAGGCTCCAAAAAGAAAGTCAGTAAGAAAAAGAATGGAGTAGATCCCACGTAATCGAAAGAAACTAAGACAAATTATGATACAGTGAAGAGTTAAAACATATACTGAACATATTGCTTACATTTGTTCAAGCTGAAAGGAACCTAAGACATCGCTTATTCCACATTTTCCAGATAAGAAATTTAAGGCCTGGATTGGAGAGCCAATTTGGGGGTGACACATTGTTTGAAAGTTTTATTTTATTTCAAAGATTTTTAAAATATTATTTTCTCCTATGGTTCATGGCAATTTTTTTTTTTTTTAATTTGTCTTTTCCACTAGACTGAGCCTCAGCAGGGCAATTAACTGTGTTATATTCATGTCGTAAAGCCTAGTGTCTAGGCAGTGCCCAGAAAATAGTAGGTGCTTAAAAAATGTTTGAAAAAAGAATGAGTGAATAGATGATGATCCAAATAAAATGGCCTCAGGGAGTTTTACTTCTGTTTGCTAAGATTCCATGCTTACCAAGTGATCTTTTGCTTAGTACAAAACAGACACAGTAGTTATTAGTTGTCTGACATTAGGCAAGTTACTAAAATATCCTCTCTGTGCCTTAGACTCCTCACATGGCAAATATTCTTTTCCAGTTGTGAAATATTTTGTTTAAAAAGGTCTCTCAGGTTCAATGTGTGAACTTAAACATTAGATCTAACATTGAATTGTGGGGGAAATGCTTCTTAAGGCTACTACCCCAAATAAAAGTAAATCAATATTCAAATAACGAAGAAACAAATAACAGCAGCAGCAGCAGCAGCAGCAGCAGCAACAATAACACAACTACATCAACCAGAAAGCCGGTGTGTAGAACTTCAAATGTGGCATGACATTGTGCCATCGACAATAACGATAACAACAACAACAAAAGTCCATTTGCCTTTGATGCTAAGACCATTCTCTTTTGTATGGCAAAGGAGTCACAACACTAAATCCCTAGAAAAGAAGATGTAATTCAGATCTCCTTCCTTGTTCTGCAGGAAACAATACGGGGGCCTCTCACTGCTGTGGCCTCTCCCGTCGCGGAGCACAGGCTCCGGACGCGCAGGTTCAGTGGCCATGGCTCACGGGCCCAGCCGCTCTGCGGCATGTAGGATCTTCCCGGACTGGGGCACGAACCCATGTCCCCTGCATCGGCAGGCGGACTCTCAACCACTGCGCCACCAGGGGAGCCCCTGGGAAACAATTTTTACATAGTTATATTACTGAACATCATGTTTCTGGCTTGAGAGTCAAGCTGTGGCCAAATCTTGAAAGACTCAACTATGATTAACAAAATATCCTAATAGTGTAACTCAGAGATTTGAGAGAAAGTGTCTGAAGTAGCTGAAACAAGAAATAGAAATTTAAGAATATTATTTAATATTGCAGTGATAGAATTTTCAAACCCTGGGTAAAAGAAAAGATGAGGGCTTCCCTGGTGGCGCAGTGCTCGAGAGTCC
>NW_006786802.1:3923574-3944285 GCF_000442215.2 Lipotes vexillifer | reverse complement strand
AAAAAAAAAAAAAAAAAAAAAAAAAGAATTACTGCTCCACCGCGTAGCTGACACACACCTGTCGTAGGACATTTTTAGCAACCCGGTGGGTGTGAAACGTTTACTGTGGTTTCTCATCCTTCTCCATGCCCTTACTCTGCCCTGTTTTTCTTCACAGCATTTGTCACCACCTAGAATTACATTGCAATTATATTTATATAATTTTTGTTGGTTTCCCCCAGCAGAACATAAGCTCCATGAGTAAAAGGACTGTGTCGATCTTGTTCATCGCTGCACTGAACACTGGTTGAATAAATGAGTGCACTCTTCTTGCCATATAAGCCATAAGGAAAGTCACCGTTTGACTCAAAAATAAAAAGACTGATGGAAAAAGGAAGAGGGTGGATTGATCGCAGGCAAACACTGGAAGGCAGCAGGGATGAAGAAATGGAGTGAGAAGACGGAAAGTTGTGTGTATGTGTCAAAAATAGATGCTGTGATGTTGGAAAGGGAGAGGAAAAGTAGCATGAGAACATGAGTGCGATATTCCTGATTGGGAGGGTGAGGAGGGGTAATAAAAAGGAGCTAGAATGGAAGGCAGTGTAAAAGACGGTTCCTTGCCCCAGTCACCAGGTGGCAGGATTGACCCAGGACAGTGTCGCTGCGATTCTGCTTTCAGGTGTGAACAATTTATGAATGTACAGTGTAGCCAGAAATGAGTACATTGGTGCCTTTGTAAGTTAGGTGCTTATAATTTGGAAATTATGTGTTGTCTATACAATCTCTGTTATGGTGGCCTACACATTGAAATTGTATTAGTTGGTAAATCTATGGATATAAGTGAATTATATTTGAACTCTTCTCTTTAGGTTAGTTCCCAAAACAACCAGAGTTCAGGGACTTATGGATTTAGCTGATACAAATATATGTGTCTAATACAAAAAAATGTTCTTCTAATTTTCTAACCATAAAACTTCATCTCACAGCTCTTTAAGACATTCTTCTTCAAATCCAGTTTTAAAATGGCAGTTGGTAGGTTCTGAGCCTGTTACTTTTGACTGAATTTGATGAAGAGTTGATTATTATTTGCTCGAGCAGTGATCAAATAAAGCAGCTGCCCGCAGGCTTCATGAGCAACATGGAAGTAATTAACTTTCTAAAAGTTGAGACCAGTGGTGTGACTTGGCTGACGGGACGAATGAAGGATTCTCTGTGCCAAGTTTAGTACCTAATCAAACTTCACGGTCCTTGAGTGGTGAACAGAACTCCAACCCATCAGCGTTCAAGACTATTTACCTTGATAAAACACCACTTCCTCTTTCTAATGAAGAAAAAACAAATGATGTTTCAAGATTTTTTTTTTTGAAGAGAAAGAAAGTGAAATGGACTTTAGATGTTAAATGCTTCTTCCTGAACAACTTAACACATAGGCAGGTCAAACAAATAAGTGAAAGGAAAGGAATGGGGGGTAAGGGGGGGTGACAGCCATCATGAGAGTTGAGAACTTAAGAGTTTAGGAGATTGTCTTGGTGAGCCCAAAAAGTTAACAGTAAGGAACATTTTATCTCTTAGGAAAAAAAAAAAAAAAATAGTAACGCAGAGTTTGACTTTCTCTGGATTGGGTTGGAAAGGCTTAGCGAATACCAAAGGAATTTTGATTCACCTTATTTTAGAATGCAGCCATTTTTTAATGGGTTGGAGGGAGATGAGCTCCTAGAGTCCACAGAGGACTCTGCTCACCTCACTTTAAGATCCGTCTTTGACTTTTACCCCACAAAGGAATGAAACGGACACCTGAATCAGTGCTATGCTTTCAAATATACACTCTTTTTTCTGCACTACTTTGGCCCAGGGCAAGTTCTGGCACATCCTCAAAGTTGTCCCCTTTCCCTCTTACCCTAGTGTGTCTCTAAAAGAACCGCAAATAATTTCAGATTCAACCTATATCTTGCTTACCCGAATCACTGGTCTCAACAGAGATTTATCAACAGGAGAAATTCTTTAAGAGTTGAAGTGCTTTCCTAATTCATACTCTGATCCCAAGGGGCTTGAAAAGTGCAGTAATTACCCAGAAATGTGTTGCTTGGGGTGTTTTATTGCAGTTACAAAATGAAATGTATACCTAAAACTTAGGAGAACCGTTAGATGCAATGTATTAACTAGGTATTATGGGCATCCTGGCTGTGGCCATGACATCACCCAAAGTCAATCAGAAGTCTCCTAGCAACCTGCTTCTAACCACAACTCATAACCAGGTCGTATTTCAGGGCCTGCTTCTTTCACAGAAAGTGTTCATAAAACAAAATAAAGACCTATAATGTACATGAAGCTTATCTTGATCTGACTGTTTACATTTTATCTCATTCTCCAGGCTTTTCTTTCTCCTCCAAAACAGGAAATTCTCTTTGAAGAAAATGGAAGGTATTACTAAAAATAAAAAATCTTTTGAAATTATATCCTACGATAATATTAAAATCTGGGAGTTTAAGGAACTAGAGGGAGAGACCATTTCCCAGAGAAAACTATCATGTTACTTAAGAATAATATGTGCTATTACTATTATTATATGCAAAATGAAATAATATCAATATCTGCATTTTTGTTTTCTGACTACAGATAAATTGTTACATATATGACAAATATGATCCAAAAGGACAGAAAAAACAATCTATGTCTGGGAAAATGGAGACAGTATGAGTTGCATGCAAAAAGTAAATTGTTACTTTACTGATGATATTGATTTTAATAATTCTTGCATGACATAACCACTCTAAGGTTTGCCAAGATCTAAATAATGCCTTTCCTAATTTTATTGTTATCTTTTTCAGAAAAGACTTCTGTTTATTCCAAATTTTAAAAGCTTTTTATTGAGGTAAATACACATACAGAAAAGCACACGTATTATAAGTATATAACCTCTGAATGTATTAGAAGTTTCCAGTTTTTCTGTTCTTCCCTAAATTCAAATACCCAAATTCGACTCAGCTGTTTGAAATAACACGTGTGAGTTTAATTCCATTTTAACAAACCTAAAATAGCATTTTAGTATCAAAAGATTCTGATATTTTCAAATTTTGATTTCTCATAATTTCCCTGTTGACTTTGGCCTTGGAAGAGGACTGAGGCAGAAACAGCTAGTTGCTTAACAAATAACCATTCTCTCCCTTTTCCTTATTAACCAAACTTGATTTTTCGCTTACCTCCAAACACAATTCTCCTGGCTTTCCTTGTAGCTAAGTGTGGCCACATCTGGTTAAGTTCTGGCCAATGACATGTAAGTAGAAGTGTGGAAGAAACTTCCAGAAAGTTTTCATCTCCAAAGAGAGGCCAAGGAAGCCCCTACACCAGCCCTAAATAGCCTACACAAATTCCTACTTTAGAGAGAAAAAGCTTCTCTAACTGAAGATGCTGCTATGTGTGGGTTTTCTTCCAACTATCGCCAGACTTGATTTAAAAGGTTCCTGGTGTATTTTCAAGAAGTCATCATCTCTGTGAGAGATGAGAATTTTAAAGCTATTTATAGGTCACATACTACTTGTCCTGTAAGAGGTACTTTGCATACATGACCTCATTTAATCCTCCCAACAATGCCCTGAAGTAGGTATCATTGTTCCTACTGTACAGAAGAGGAAACTGAAAGGATCAGAGAGGAAAAGAATATGTCCCAAACCACACCAGAAACATGCGGTCTGACTGGGGTTCAGTCCCAGGTCTGTCTGTGCACTGGGTTCAATCCCAGGTCTGTCTGACACTAGGCAGACCCTCATCCCACATGCCATCCTCAAAAGGCATGAGGCCCCGCTGGGCTTTGAAACTCTGCAGAGGAACAATTGACAGGAACAGACAGTCCTCAAGCACTTACTGCATTGAATGTAAGATGCTGTTTATAACAACCGGGGGATTAATAATGCAGGGAGGGAAGGGCTTTGGCTGGCCTTCGAAGCTGCCAGGCTTAGGGAGGAGTTGATGAGGGGGGAGGAATGTCATGGGCTTCAGAGTGCCCACTGCAGCCTCTTCTCTCCTTGCAGGAGAATCAGGAAGCTTCTGCCTGTACATTCAAGCAAACTTCTTTTCTGCAATGTCTATTATTAGCATTGTCTAATAAGATTAGACGATAGAGATAAAGGCAAACACTTTATTGTCTTGCCTTCTACAATAGAGGAAAATAAAGGATTCTCTTTTCCAACTAGATATAATATTTAACATTTCCATAGGGAAACAGCAAAGGATGGGAGCCACGTTTAGAAGCGTGCGCACCTGAATGCTGGTGTTCACATAAGTGGGGGTAATGTGACTGTCTTTGGCAAGCAGAATATTTGGGGCAAAATAAAATCTTTCGGTTCCTCCATCTGTACCAAACCCTGCTGTGTTTTAAGAGTTCCTGTTGGTTTATATGCTTTACATCAACGAGTCCTTGGCTGAACTAGATCCCTCTAGCTTGTGCTTGCTCGTGTTTCCGCTAGCATCCTATAGTCTGTGAAAACACCCAAGATGCTGCAGAAGGGGAAGACTTAATCCCCACTGTCTACATGGTGATGACAGGGAGCACACACATGTTAACTGACTGACTAATAAACTGTAAAAGGAGAAACACAGAGTAGCTAAGCATACCCGAGAAGCAGATGGCCTGGGTCTGTTTCCTGACTCCTGGTGTATATGGGATGTATGACCTTGTTTAAGTCACTGAACCTCATCTGTAAAACAGGGATGATACCAAAGCGTCCCCAAAGAGGAAGAGGAAGCAGAAGAGAGGATTCAACGATGCATATAATGTACACCCAGTCAAGAGTAGCGCCTGCCTTCTGTTTTATTGGTTGTTGCTCCAGGGAAACCCGCCAGAAGGGGGCGCTGTGGAACCAGCCAGTCCTTCCAGGAAACACCGAATTTTGATTTTTTTTTAAGCCAATTGTTGGAAATATTTAACCTACTCTAGTTTCTCCTTTCCCTCCTTCTATAAGACAGAGAAAGCATTCTGCACAAATCTTGGGATGAAAAACGCTTTTAAAACGACTCCTCCCTTGTCCGTGTGGGTCAGTTGGCCAGTGTCCTGAAGGGGAAATGCCGTGGCTTGAAGCCACCAACCCAGGCAGGGATGCTGAAAGCTTTGCCCTCAGCCCAAATGCAACCTGATTTCTCTGTTTACATGACTATCTCTCTCTCTGGCACCATGAGCAGGGACTGACTGACTTTTTCATATCTGTATCTCTCACACCTAGCTTAGCACTTAGAACTTATGGCTGCTTAATAAATATTTGTGGAAGAAATGAATGGAAAAAGTGAGTTAAGTAAACCATCCAATTTGTCCAAGAACTCACGTCACCCCTTTCAACTCTGCTCTTCCCCCTAATCAGCAGGAGCTTTTGAAGGGAATGGAGATGTTCTCGCTAAAATAAAACCAGTGTTTCCCCATGAGGTACAAGAAGCTTCCAGCTCCCGAGTTAGATTATTATGAAACCTTCCTAGTGAAGTGGAGAAAGAAAAAGTAGCGAGTAATAAGCAACGAAACATAAACAGGTGCCTTAAGCTGCCCTCCTGGCCTGCTGGGCAAGGGCTGGGCAGTGGGCAGAGTGCCTCCAAGCTGGCCAAGACCCTTCACTAGGTCAAAGAAAAGGCCTCCGAGCTTGCAAGGAGCTCCTTCTCATCCCCACGGAAGGGACTTCGGTTTATTCATCCTATGCAACTGCTTTAGTGCACACTTAGCGTGCATTGTCATAAAAACCCGCTACCACCACTGGTCTCGGAGGTGACATTCTGCCTGGCGCCGTGCCAAAGGGCAGGATGGAGAACAAGGCAAGCGCAACGCTCCAGTTTCCTAGAAGTCCTGTTGTGATCCTCTTCAATCCACCGCGCTTGGTGTGTAATAAAAGAAAACGTCCTCAGAATTAGGATGTTTGAAAAAGAAGTCTGGGAGCCCGTTTGTCTCCATCACCTCCTCTCTGACTTCCGAATGGTCTTTACTCCTGTGTGTCCCCCCAGCCCAGACCACCATGGCATGGGTTGCCATTAATATGTCATTTCCCTTTCCTGTTATCACAATATAAAGGACCTTAGCGTTGACCTTTCTATCAAAACATCCCTTGTTTAGAATGAAAAGCTATTCACTGTTAGAGCCTTATCTATAGGGTTTAGCCAGAGGATCAAATCCAAAGAGCAGAATTCGTTTACTTTGTATTAAATGAGCTCAGTTAAGAAGTCTCAATTTTGGCAGAAAGGTGCATTAATCACAAGGAAAAGAACAGATCTCGCTTTTCACAGCTTCTGGTTTACTTTCAATACAGTGACACAGTGAGCCTTTTGTTCCTGAAAAGTAGCACCGTATTTAAATACAGTAAATATAACAAAATTGCCTTCTTAAAATTACACAAGAGTTCCTCTAGCCCGGGATGCCCATAATGACCTCAGTGTTGCACGACTAACTTTATGGCTTCAAAAAGGCTCTAGATTAGTTTGGACAGATGGGTTTTATCCCGAGGAAATCAATGAGTTTTTGTGAGTCTGACTTAATTTTTATGCAGCCAGCACTTTGAGATGAAATTAAAATATGTACGAAAAACATATTAAAGTTTCCCTTGGGTCTATAGTTGTTTGTACATTTACAAGGTGTTAAAGAGCTGATTTAAAAACTAACTCTATGAGGGATCAATGCAAGCAGACCATGATTTATGGTCTTTCATGACATTTTTGACACTTTCAGCCTAAATGTCTTGTGCCTGTTGAGCCACTAATTATCTTTTAATTCATAAGGGCTTCATGGTATTTTATAAGTGTAATATAATATATAGGGTTGGATCACATAGAAAAGCTCAGAGAACATGCTTTACACGTTTGGTTGAGTGGGGAACATGTGTAAGCAAATTTGGGCCGAACCTGGTTGAAAAGGCTTCTTCATGATGCTATAAAACTGAATCATTGCTTTTACCTGCCCAGCTCTAGAAAAATCGCAGATTTACTTCCTTAAGGTATATGCAGGGTTAAGGCCGGAGTGGATCAGAAATCGTATTTTCTAATACAAACCAAGTGGTTAAGCAGTGTCTGGAATACAGTAGTTGCTCAATAAATATCGATCGAATGAATAAATAGTTGAGTGGTAACTGAACCAGGTGTATTTCATTCTAGTTTTTCTCTCTCCTTTCAAATCAGATTATTCAACAAGCTTCATTTAGTGATACAATAAATATTTACCAAGCATCCCCTATGGACCAGGCAGCTTCTGGGCACTGGGGGAGACAGGAAAGGCATGTCCCCCCAGTGCCCAGCTGACGGGGAGCTCACAGCCTAGCAGCACGAAACACCATGTCACAGAAATGCTGCCTCCGAAAGGGGGGGGAGGGGGGGGGGGCGTCAAAGAAAGTGAAGTTCTGAGACTTGAAGCCAGAAAGACAGTGTAGGTAGAATTATTATTCCCATTTTACAGATGAAGAAACTGAGGCACCAGGACAAGATATAGATTTTCTAAAATTATGCAGCTATATGGTAAGAGTACTATGTTTCAGCTTTTGAAATCTGTCAAGTGAGACAACAATTTGGAAAAAAAATCATAACTGGGAAGACCATGAGCACAAAATGCTTAAGGATTACCCCTGTCTCATGCACAAAGATGAGTTCTTCAAATTATTGCCGGGTCATTGGTCCTGAAATGACTGGGAAATTCATATGTACTTGAGAAATGTAAATGCTAGTCTGCTAAGGAACTCTCCAACTAGCCTCCCCAACTGGGGCACCCTGAACAGGAGAGGAGGCCCACCCTATATACATTTTATAGTCATCATCCATTATTCCTCCCATACACCAGCCCTCGGAGGTAAGGATTAATATCTAACCCATATAACAGATGATGAAACTGAGGGACAGAGCTGAGTGGCTGCTACTGGCTACAAAGCTGGTAAGAGGCTGAGGCTGGCAGGCTGACTGCAAGCCCACATTCTTACCACCACGTGGTACAGTCTTTGATACTCTTCTGAGTGTAGCCTTAGCAGGTGGAGCTTTCGTGGGGCCCAAGAGCTCTCACAAAGAGCAGCAGGGGGTGCTGGCCTCAGCAAGCCACAGCCTAGTGGGGAACGGAAAATATGTGCCCAAGTAGGCACAGGACAGGATGGGTGGTAGATCATGAGGCGGGGCAGGTCAAGTGCTGCTGATATCACAAAAGAGAACGTGTCCAGATTGTGGGAGGTGAAAGAGGCATAGAGGATATGGATTTACGGAGCTGCGTATCAAGGTGTTTGGATGATAATCATAGGCAATCAAACTGATACTGCCTGCTATTTGCCTCATGCACGAGACTCTGGGGGTGCTACTGCAACTCAAAAGTACCCCAGTGGGCTTCCCTGGTGGCGCAGTGGTTGGGAGTCTGCCTGCCGACGCAGGGGACACGGGTTCATGCCCCGGTCCGGGAAGATCCCACGTGCCGCGGAGCGGCTGGGCCCGTGAGCCATGGCCGCTGAGCCTGCGCGTCCGGAGCCTGTGCTCCACAACTGGAGAGGCCACAACAGTGAGAGGCCCGCGTACCGAGAGAAAAAAAAAAGTACCCCAGCCACGCAGGTTTCTCTGACCTCTCTTCTCTGCTTTCCTTGGCATGCAGCTTTTGTGTGCATGGTTGCAGGAGGGCTGCCGCACCTCTAGACCATCACAGTCACATGTCATTCAGGGAGAGGGATGAAGCTGGCAACAAGAAGAGGCAGCACCTGTACCATGAAAGCATCCATTTTACCAACTCGTATTTCTTTGGCCCAAACTGTGTCATTTGGCCAAGCCCAGGGATGTAGAGGAAAGAAATGAGAAAACTGAAAGTTGATGGACCATTTTAAATCTCCACCCACAGTGTCTGAGGGTTTCAGTTGTCTCCACATTTTTAGCTGGATATACTGAACAAAGTTGAAATTCCGTTGATAAGGAAGAAGGGAGAAAGAATATGGGATAGGCAGTGAGCAACCTTGGCCACGCGCCACAAAGGCAAAATAGGAGCAGGACAAAGCAGACAAAGGAGGAAGTGTATTTCAGGCAGAAATAAAACATGGTAGAAGGGCAGCTGTGTGCAGACAAAAGCTAGAAGTCTAGTTTAACCAGAGTATAGCGTGTGTGGAACAATTAAATGGGAACCGAGACTGGAAAGATATATTGGGAAGAAATCACAGACAACCTTGCCTTAATTACCAGCTTGCAAGCTAGATTTTAATCCAAAGGTAACAAGAGTGCACTGACAGTTTTTTGTTATTTTTTTACAACTTTATTGAGATAAAATTGATGTACAACCCACTAACCTATTTAAAATGTACAATTTGCTGAGCGTTTACATATGAATACACCCACGAAATCATCATCACAATCAAGATAATGAATATTTCCATTATCCCTAAACTTTTCTCATTCTCATTCCTAATCCATCGCTCCTTCCACCCCTGCCTCCCAGCAATCACTGATCAGCTTTCTGTCACTATAGGTGAGTTTGCACCTACTGGAGTTTTGGAGAGTCATCCATATTGCGTGAATCCATAGTTCGTTCATGTTTATCACAGGGTATTATTGTTTATCCATTCACCTCTGTTCCTGGACATTTGGATTGATTCCATTGATTTATTACAAATAAATTTCTGTGAACGCTCATGTGCAGAAGTCTTTGAGTAGACATATACCTTCATGGGTGTGTAGTGTTTTCTTAGTGTGGTTTTAATTGGAAATGCCCTAGTAACTAATGATGCGGAGCATCTTTTCATGTGCTCATTGGCCATTCTTCTATTTTCTTTTATGAAGTATCTGAACTTTTTGCCCATTTTTTAAAAAATAGCTTGTTTGTCTTTTTATCATTGAATTGGATGAGTTCTTGATGTCTTCTGGATACAAGTCCATTGTTTGATACGTGTTGCAAATATTTTCTGCCAGTTGGGGGCTTGTCTTTTTATTCTTTTAATATCTGTTGAAGAGTGAAAGTTTTTAACTGTTATGAAGTCCATTTTATTAACTTCTTCTTTTATGGTTTGTGTTTCTTGTATTCTAAGAAACTCATGTCTACCCCCAAGGTCTCAAAGATTTTTCTCCTGGAAGTTTCACAGATTTACATTTTGCATTTAGGTCTGTGATCTGCTTTATGTTAATTTTTATATATGGCGTGAAATAAGGGTTGATTTTTTTTCCCCCAAAGAGATATTCAATGGCTCCAGCATGATTTGTTGAAAAGACTTTCTTTTTTCCCTTGAATTGCTTTGGAAACTTTGATGAAAATCAATTGGTCGTGTACGTGTGGTTCTAGATCTGAAGTCTCTGTTCTGTTTCACTGATCTCTATGTCTATATATTTGTCAATATCACACTATCTTGATTACAGTAGATTTGGAGTAACTCTTGAAATCAGATAAAGTCCTCCAAACTGTCTTTAGTTGTTCTAGGTTCTTTGCATTTTCATATAAATTTTAGAATCAGTTTGTCTGTCAATTTCTTTTATTTTTTTTTAATTTTTAATTTATTTATTTTGGCCACTCCCCGTGGCATGTGAGATCTTAATTCCCTGACCAGGGATCAAACCTGGGCCCCCTGCATTGGAAGCATGGAGTTGTAACCACCGGACTGCCATGGAAATCCCATGTCAATTTCTATTTTTTAAGAGGTCTACTGGAATTTTGATTGAGGTTGTGTTGAATTTACAGGTCAATAGAGACTTGTCATCTTAGTAATAGATGTAAAAATCTATGAACTATCTATGAAGGCTCTCTATAATAATAATTATCAATGAATAATAATCTATGAAGTTATCTATGAACATAATCTATTTCTCTATTTAGTTAAGTCTTTACTTCCTCTCAGCAGCATTTTAGTTTTTAGTGTAGAGGTCTTGGACACCTTTCATTAGATTTATTCCTAAGTATGCCATTGTGGACAAATTTTGAGCAATAGAGAATACAGGCTGTATGGGCAGTGGATGATAGAATGAATTAGAGAAAGGTAAGACCAAAAGCCAGTTAAGAGAATACAGCAATAGTCCAGGTGAAAAGTTTAGCTGAAGGAAAAAATTAGGTGGACATCCAGTGACAATAAACACTGACCTTCATGAAGACTGTGATTATGGAAGATAGTGGCACAGAAGAAAGGGCATCTTAGAACTGCCAGGAGGGTGGAGAGCTGACAGTGTGCAGAACCCCCAAGTGAAAGACAAAGTTCAGAATATTGAATGTTGTCGGCTTCTAAATTTGATCCTGCAGAAATGGGTCTCAATGTGGTCCAAAAAAGTGGTTTCTGGAATGCCTTTACCTCCAAGATGACTTCTAAGCAAAAGGTGGTTCTCTCCCTGTTGAGACTATCGATGACACAACTAGTTCAGGCCATCTGATATTTGAACCACGAATTTTGGAATTATTGGAAGCCTTGGAGACCACCCAGGCCATCGTTTTCAATTTATGTTTGAGAAATGGAAGCCTTGATCTATGTACATAATCCAATTTTGCATCTAGGAATATGTGTATGTACTCATACAGATACTGATATGCATATGCTGAGATGAATATATGTATTCATATGCATATTGATATACATATCCTTAGATGAATATGTATAGGTACTAACATACAAATTCTTAAATATATGTGTGCATGTCATTTCAGACCACAATCAAGGCTAGCTGAACCAATTCGTGTTTCTAGAAGAAGATGGAAACAGGAAGGTAACCCCTAGTGAGGGAAGAGGAACGAACACTTGTTTAGCTTTTACTGTACGCCAGGCACTGTACTAACTAGTCTTGTGATTATACTAGAGAGTTCAACTGAATAATTATGTGTTTAAAATATTAGGTAGATATTAGTATCCCTTTTTAACAGATGAGGAAACAGGCTTACATAAGTTAAATCACTCCCACAAGGTTCTAGTTAGTGGTAAAGTCAAAGGCAGGTCCTGTGACAGCAAAATCTATGAAAGGCTCCCTCTGCCCTGTTGGAAATGAGAGCTGATGAGAACAGCATGGAAAATCGCCACGGTTTTGTATTTTACAACAAAAATCCCAAAGACAAGTTCATCTAGCCAATATCACGCCTAGGGCATTTTTATTTTTATTCACCCACATGGAAAAAGATGCAAATGAGTAGCATACCTGCATTTATATTTGATTACTTTCTAGTTAAAGCAAGTCATTGAACTGTTTACTCACATTTATGAGGCCAAGATTTGAATTTTTACGTATTCCAGTTAAACGGAGAGAATGCTCCTAACATTGTGAGCTCTGTGACAACGAAGGAGACCTGAGATCACCCGCATTTCTGCAGGGCAGGAGGACAGAGCCTCACACATTCGTCTGTGTCAGACTCGGGCAAACTTCTGGTTGGTTCCACGCCACCAGCACAAATACAGGAAGCCTTCCTCCTCTACTTAATACCACAGACAATCCACGCAGGCTGACATGTATCACGGGTACAAACTGGCTGTAAAAGGCTGCCATCAAGGTGAAGTGAATTGCCCCCCAAATCAGGAAAGTAACATCTTGGTAGCTATTGTTTACTGAGTCTTTGAAATCTACTTGGCACTCTGCTAGGCACCTGACACACAGAATCTATATTTTTTCCTTAAACGAGTCTATTTCCTCTACTGGGAACATTTTTTGCATCCCAGCTGTTTCCCTCAATGCCCCATTCTTCAGGGCTCACTCGCCTCAGGAAGCCTTCCTTGACCTCAGGCTGGGATAGATCCTTCCTATTTTTCCATAACTGCTCCTGAGTTCCCTATTGAAATACTTCCCTGTCCCAACACTCACATCACTTGCATGTCCACCTGTCTTTAAAGGCCATTCGACTGTAGGCTCTGTGAGATCTGACACCATATGTGTATTACTAAATAATTATTTATAAAAAATACTTTGCCTCCAATGCCTATTTTATGCCCAACCCTGATTATTTGATAGATGCTTAATACTTATTAATTGAAAAGAGTGGGTATGATAAGCATTCCCTCTTTATGGATGAAGAAACTCTATCTCAGCAAAGTTAAATCACCTAAGAAATATTCAGCTGCTAAATGTCAGAGGTAGAACTAGAAACAAGTGTATCTAAAAGTTTCTTCAACTATATTGCAGTGCCTCAAGAAATTGTCATGCCTTCTCCTAGGATATAATCTGGCTCCAGCCAAATCTCTCCTTAATTATATACGTATATATTTTTTTCCTGTACTTGTTTCTTTCATGTTTTTCTAGGCAGTATCCAAGAGACTTACCTTTTCTTATCCTCATTCCATTGGAAAACAAACATTGTTCTGCTGTTGGCTCCATCTCTCAAAAATCAGAACATTCTGAGCTGGAAGAGATCTTATCCACATGTTTAGTTTCCTGGCTCAGAGGTGAAGGTGTCTTTCCAAAGTTCACCCAGCTCCTTCATAGCAGGGGTAAAACTAGAACCAAGTTTCTTGGTTCTTACATTTTAGCATTCTACTTGGTGATCAGCTAGTCTGCTCAGAACCACAATGAAAGTGTGTGTGTGTGTGTTACTGCCTGTTGCTCTCAGAAAAGGAACAGTAATGGCAAGTGATGGAGGAGGGGCAGGAAGTTGTCACACAACTGTCTCTTCTCACTCACGTCCATTTCTCACTAGATGGCTCATGGTCGATGCTTTTATCTCTGTATTTGCTCATTCTATCTCCACCTTGAGGGATGCCTTCCTTTTTCATCTTCTAGTACTTCTTCCAAGCTCTGGCCCAAGTGTACTACACCATGAAGGCTGTCCTCAGTTGATCCAGTGGGAATGACTCATTTCCTCACTTGGATTCTGCCTCTACTTGATTTGAAATGCCGTTGTCACATGTCTGCCTTATACTGGAGTTACATATCCAAATCTCTCTAACAGCTCTGATCACCTGGAGGATCAGGACTTGTGGTTCACCTCTGGATTGGCCACAGTCCTGTGCACAGAATAGAAGCTGCATCTATGAACGTAATGCAGCTGCCCGCCTGTTGACCGAGGAGACAGCGGCTAGATCTTCCCAACTCTTGCGAGCAGACTTTGAAACAGAATTCATGACAGATTATGGGAAAGCGAAAGGATGTTTTTGGGAAGATATTTAATTCTAGTCGCTGGAATCACTAGTCCAGGCATTATACTATTGCAAAAGTAAGCTATCAAAAGGATAACCAAACCCTAACATGTGAACTTAAAAATGCATTCTGGGAAAAATTCTTTGAAATTCCCTGGTTACTCAGGGTGAGCTTAGCATCTGACCAGCCTCTTCTTCACTCCATCTACTATTTTCGGATGTCAGTCTGTCACTGAGACATCTAGGTCAGCATTTTCAGTACAAAGACTAGGACCTCACTTTTTCTGTATCCACCACGAGGTCTGTGGCAGTCGTGCTGCCAAAACTAGGCTTCTGCAATTCAAAGCAGCAAAACCCAACTGCAGGCTGTACTGCAGTCACTATTCAACTAAATGAAACAGGCCAAGATTCCGAACCAAGATAAAGACATCCAGGGTAGGTACAAATCCTGACAGGAAAGGAAATCTGCTTTTGTTTAGAGGCTACCTTCTCTTAAGAGCCAACAAAATATCTAGGAGTTAGTTAATGCTTATTTCTATGGAAATTTTGATACTTTGGTCACTCCACGCACACGCCATTCACTCTCAATTCAGTGAGAGATTCTGGGAACACTGAGGCTGGGCAGGATGGAATTATAAAGACTGATCTTACAACCAAGATCAGTGAGCTTCAGAGAGTAAAAATCAAACAGAAAATAGTGAGTTTCGGAGAAAGACAAACATTATATGATATCACTTATATGTGGAATCTCAAAAAGAGGGTACAAATGACCTTATTTACAACACAGAAATAGAGTCACAGATGTAGAAAGCAAACTTATGGTTACCAGGGGGGAAGGGTGGGGGAGGGATAAATTGGGAGATTGGGATTGACATATACACCCTACTCTATATAAAACAGATAACTAACAAGGACCTACTGTATAGCACAGGGAACTCTACTCAATACTCTGTAATGGCCTATATGGGAAAAGAATCTAAAAAAGAGTTATACATAAGTATATGTATAACTGACTCACTTTACTGTACACCTGAAACTAACACAACATTGTAAATCAACTACACTCCAATAAAAATTTTTTAAAAAAGAGTATGGAAAAAAAAAAAGAATGAGTTTGTTTCTGTGTGGGAAGTCAGCCTTCAACAACACTCCGTTTTCCCAATCCTCTCTGTTTCTTGCAAAACACACGCATTGGTTTGAAGAACAGTGATCCCTATGCCTTCCTGCCAGCCTCGATGGCACTCAGTCACGCTAGCTTTCTTTCTATTGCTTGAAAATACCATGCTTCCCCCCCTGCCTGTGCTTGTGCTCCTTTCTCTTCTTGAAGTGCTCTTCTTAGCTTGTTCCCTTTCCCAACCTGCATTTCCCTGGTCAATTCTTCCTCATCTATCAGATTTCCCACTCTGTTCACATGTCATGTCATTTGTTGGGGGAAATCTTGCCATAACTGTCCCCCCACCAATTAGATTCAATCTCCGGGTTGGCCACTCTTGCAGCATCCTCTACTCTTACTGCAGAGCAGTGATCACAGTTATATATTTATTGTTATGTATTTACTTAAGTGATTATTTGATTAATGGCTCTCTTCTTTCTATAGGGTGAGCTCTTTGAGGTCATGGACTGAGTATGTCTTGCTTAACACTGCTTTGCCCATGCCTAGCACAGTGCCTGGCATACAGCAGGGCCCAACAAATATCTGTTGAATGAAACTCTGAATCATTGCAGAGTGTTGTCATTTATGTGAGGGACATAAATGACATATGTCCCTCACATGACATCACATAAATTATGTGATTCTTCAAGAATCCGCTGTGAATCCAGTCCTAAAAACCCAACCAGAGAAACACGAATTCACCAGCGCTTGTGCAAATTCACACCCCAAGTCTGGATTTCCCCCAGAATCCCCAAACCCAGCTTGGTGTGTGCTCAGCCCCTCTCATTTCCTTAGGTGAGTTTAAGCCACAGTGTGCTCTGTGGTTTAATTTCCTCTTTTAAAAGCCGGTACTATAACAAAACAGCAAGAGCCATGGCTGGGCTATAGAATACCACACACTCGCCAGCACCATCCTTGGAAGGCTAGCCACAGACGTGGGGAGATTATTAACACAATAAGCCATAATTCTGCAAATCTGTACTCAGGGACCTTTTTATTGCCTGGCTGGGGACTATTTAATCTATGGCTTGACTCCTTGATTACTGGATTACTTGGTTACTAAGTAACCAGGTGATTGACACATGAACCACAAGGATTAACAAAAGATGCTGTATCCAATATTAATTTTTATGAACTCAGTAAAAATTCTAGTTACATGTTTAGAGTTTTAATGAGGTTTATGGCATTTTAATATCCACATTCCATATCATAACTAATTCCTAACAGGTTTAGGCTTTCTCGTAATACTGGTTCTAAGAAAGCTTTCTTTTAATTTTTGCATTTATTAATAAGTTTTTGAAAAAACTTCCTGGCACCACGTAAGTGATTCTAAAGTTAAAATACCTGAAAATGTTTCTATGAAGCACGTGCATATTCTAGGCCTTGCTCTCCTGTGAAATTTTCGTTTATGATACGGTGCAAAGAAGAGGTTTAAATGTGGCATTTTAAGACCTGTCTGTAAATTTCTGCTTCACCATCTGCTGTGTGATCTGGCCATACAGTATAATCTCTGAGCCTCCATATCCCTTCAAATGACAAAAATTCCTCAATTTGCAGGGAAATGCAATGGAATAATACGTGAAGGAATTTTATAACCTGTAAAATGTCATACAAATGTTTTATTATTAATAATAACATTATGGAAATGTCCTACTGTTCTTATTAATACATTCTTACATTTTTTTGTCTTGGATCCCCTATATACCATGATTCCAATAACAGCCTCATAACTACTTTAATGTAAATGTCAATCTCCTAAAATATGATTTTGTTCAAGTACTGGAGCCCAATAAGAGCGGAAGTGACGGTCTTAATGGTTTTGACTTCACTATGCTTACAGCTAGCCTCGGCAGGTGAATTCTAATCACGTTCTAATCACTGGCACCTCTTCACTTACCCAGGGTCAGCACAGAGGTGGTGGGCAGCCACTCCAAGGTTGTTCCTTTCCCAAAACTGGGAAAAAAACCCCTCTGGGGACATGGCTTAGGGCTCCCAGTTCCCCACAGCCACAAGCCTCCTCTTGCCACTCCATTACTTTTAAAGAGATACAAGGACATCTGTTAGCAGGAATCAAAAAGAAGAAAGCTTGGGGTCTTAAAGGCAACAATTCACCCCAATCTCATGTTTGTATTGACAAGTTGGATTTTTCACTGGGGTAAGCACCCAACTTCTCATCTTTCCCTCCCTGAAAGGAGGTGGAAGTTTAGCAACGTGACCCTTTGGTATCTACAGTTAATAGCACAATTTTCAGAGGCCTCTTTGCAGGCACTGGCTGACCTGTCTTTCAGCAGGCCGCCTGCTTATGGGATAGCCTACATGGGAAGAGAGACCTACTCATCTTGTGACTCTCCCATGCATTATAAAGAGCCGGGTGGCGCAGTGGTTGAGAGTCCGCCTGCCGATGCAGGGGACACGGGTTTGTGCCCCGGTCCGGGAAGATCCCACATGCCGCGGAGCGGCTGGGCCCGTGAGCCATGGCCGCTGAGCCCGCGCATCCGGAGCCTGGGCTCCGCAACGGGAGAGGTCACAGCTGTGAGGGGCCCGCATACCGCACCCAAAGCAAAAAAAAAAAAAAAAAAAAAAAGAAAAAAAAAAAAAGAAAAAAGAAAAAAGAAATTCCCTGAAAATAAAGAGCAAATGAGAACTAATGTTTGTGTGGCTCATACCTCTTTGTAAGGTAATGTGCATTTATTTTATTTAAATCTCTTCTAATAATCCTATAAGAGGATATTATGATGTAGATGAGAAAACCACGGTCCAGAGAGGTTACGTGTCTGGCCTGAGTTCACACAGCCAAGTGTGACAGGAACTAGGGCTTGATAAGGTCCTTAAGGCATTCTTCTTTCCACTCTACATCTTAATCACACTAACTGCCTGTCCCATTAATTTCAGTTCAGTATCACATTCCTCCCAGACCAAACCCTCCCCATAACCATACACTTAGAATCCTTATTAACATGAAGCCCTACATAAGAATCACTTAAAATACTTTTTTCTCTTTCCAAATCCAATTGAAAATATCTTGCAAAATCCTGGCTGCTACTTAAATTTGTTCTGAGCCTTGGCCGTCCTTCCTTTTTCCTCCCTTCTTAGATGACAAAGGAGCTTCACAGAAAAAAGCATTTTTTCTAAATGAGGTAATTCCACCACTGTGATGGCACCTCTACTAAGCAACTCTGCTGCTGAGTTAGATCCTATCGACATTTCACATTCACCTACTCTTTTAGAAGTTTATATAATGCCAGAGTAACACGTCCTCTCTGGAAAAGCCTGGCAGAGAGAAAGGGGTTTTAGGTTAGAAGAGAAAAGTAGAGACAGATTCTTTGAGAGGCATCTCAGCTCTAATAGCGACAATATCATCATACGTCAAGTCAGAGTGGTCTGACTTCGCCACATCGATTCTTAAAAGCTGATTTAAAAAATTACCCAATGACCAGTGTGTAGGAAGAATACCCTTAAACAGAGCTTTTCTGCCAGCGCTTCTCATTTACTGTGGGGAAAGACATTCTTCCTGTGCCTCCCCCTCCAGCTGCTATGCACTATTAATACCATTTGAAGAATGTAGCATATTATGGCACGAACAGCAGAGGGAAGAAACTGAGGTGCTCCTGATTCACCCTGGCACTTTGCAAAGAATAAATGCCCACTTCCCAGCAACGCCCTCCTTCCCCAGCGAAGTGCTTGGACTTGGAGTCTTCAGTGAAACAGGTTCCCTGGGGGTGGTGGGAGAGAAGACGAACCCCTGAAATATCTTCTGAAGTTCAGGGCCACAGGCGAGCGAGCCCAAGTGAGCGTTTCTCATACCATGAGCTGACCTTGCTCTCGAGGGACCCTGCAGGCCCGCCCAGGAGTGTTGGTCCCTACGCCCCTCCAGCGGCCTGAATGACAGATGAGCTAGATAATAAGGAACACGTGTAGGAGTTTTTACAGTTTACAAAGTGCTTTTACATAGTCATTACAAGCAAGGCCTCTCCAACAGACAGGCCGTCCCCCTCTGATTTTTGAGGCTCCAACTGTATTTTAAAATGTATAAATTCTAAAATAGGCATATAATTATAACATATCTTTACCAGTTACCCTTAATAAATTGGGGCCTTTAACACACACACACACACACACACACACACACACACACACCACCACCACCACCACCACCACCACCACCACCCGAGTTGAACTGTGGGACCCCCAGCCTGTATCTGAGTAACTGAGACACCTAATACCCCACCATGGAAAACTGAGGCTGAAGTGGGCAGGTCTTATCTAGGGACTGTAACACGTAAGGGCAAATCCAGGTTCAAAACCGGACCCAGTGGGTAGAGAAGACACTTCCCATCTTTTTAGTCTCTAAAATACCACCATCACCTCCACCATCGTCACCATCACCATCACCATCACCACCACCACCATCACCACCACCACCATCGTCACCACCACCACCGCCACCATCACCATCACCACCATCACCACCATCACCATCACCACCACCACCACCACCATCACCACCACCACCATTACCATGACCACCGCCACCACCACCACCACCACCACCACCACCACCACCACCATCACCAGTGTAATCATTTCTGATTGTGCTGATGAGAAGATAAATACAGAAATAATAAAAATAATCACTTATAAGGCTTTACAGGCAGTATGGTTCAGTAATGGGGCATACATTTACAGTCATAAGCTCACTGGCTTTTTCTTTCCAACTTGTTAGCCTATCTCTGTGACTGTGGGTATAAATTTGAGAATTTTCTAGAATGTGAGGTCACGTACCACCCAATGGTCTCTTTTTCCCACTGTGATAGACCAGTTCCAAGATAGCCATCCTTCAGTGGTACCGGGAGCAACTTCCTGCTCTACTAAACTTCATGGATCCTGTTTCAGGGACACTCTCATGGTCTAATATTCTTAAGTATACAACCTCATGCTTAGACAGGGAGAAATATTCTCTCAAGCAGCAATCTGATATGAATGGCTTCATAAGCTCTCTGATGGCGTGATAGCCATGAGCAGTGGAAAGACTCAATGTCTAAAGCTGAAAGTCATTTTCAGAGGGATTCTGATACCTTAGCCTTTGGATAACATCTTATATGACTTGATCATAGGATTGTAAGTTGAGAAATCATAGTGGTGACCTCAACTTTCACCTTCTGATAAAATCACCCTTTGGATTTAATCACAATATTGTTGACTGAGGCATCAAATAATCCAAGTAGAGATCAGAGACAATTTTCCCTCTCAAAGACACATACAACTTAATAAATACCCTCTTTAGTGGCTGAGATCAGTTCTCTTTAAAGAGTTAAGAATCCTGGAGCCCCCTGGAGAATTCAGACTACTGGTTGTTTTATCAGTTACTATATTTCAGGTGTGAGTCAAAGAAATCTTTTCCTCAAACTACCTTAAGCAAAAAGGAAATCTGTTACCTCATTTAATAGAAAGTCAGGAGGTATAGTGAGCTCTAATCAGAGCACAATTAGGGTTCCAGCTCTGTTCTTCAGCTGTTTTCTTGGCACCCCCTTTTCTGTGCCAACTTTTAATCGCTTTTTAATTCAGCAAGGGTCTTTGGCATTCCT
>NW_006786802.1:3912008-3923559 GCF_000442215.2 Lipotes vexillifer | reverse complement strand
ATTCCTGCACATCTTGCGAGCAGAGGCACTGTCTCTATTCTGGACTATGTTTACAAGGATGTCTGTATAGTGAGTGGCCTTGGGAGACAGAAGTAGTGTCTCCCTCTGGAGATGAGGACAGGCATGTGAACTGTTCATTATAAAAGACGTTAAGTACCCTAAGCTCAAAATTCCTGGTGTGCACACGTATCCTGTGGCCCCTTCTGCATCACCCTGAAGGAATCCGGCTCAGGGGCCAGATCTAAAAATGCTGATACTCATGCTATTTGCTGTGCCACGAGTATAAAGCCCTTTGTCTCTGAGCCAAGAGACACGCGTTTTCTTCCAGTATCCATGAAGCTGTGGCAGTCTAATTTTTCAGCTTGCAAATGTGGTAAAATATCAGACCCTTCACAGTACACATGTAACCACATTTTTTTCCAAGTGGATTTTGACATGGACATAATATGACTGCTATTAGTGCTGGGGCAGCAGACTTTCTTGTGTAAGGTCCACAGAAGAGAGAGGAAATCTCTCCCTTAATTATAGAATATTAGCCCTAGCCTTCATCCTGATTGGGTCAATATAGGTCATGAGCCTGTCCCTGGAACAAAACAGTTACTGGGAGAAATCCGAGCGCTCACTGCTTCAGCCTGGGCTCCTGAGCCAATCATTGGCAAAGTCAGCTTCTCCTGAGTCACCTGGGGTCTGTAGAGACTGAAGAAAATCTGGATTCCATTAGGAAGGAAGAAGGAGGAATAAACGTTGGCAACCAAGCGTCTCCTCTGGAACAGTTGTGTCTGAGCTTCCCATTCTCTCTGCACCTCTGCATTCAAACCGATCTGTTCTTTAGGAAATGTGTCTGTACAACTGTCTCCTACCAACATCACACAGGGCTCTGCCAGGGGTGCTTTCCAGCTGCTCATATTTCAAGCCAATAGTTATGAGTTTAGGCATTAAGGGATCTGGTTCAGATCATAAATGTTATACAAATCAACCAGTATGGATTAAATGCTGCCACAGTCTACAACTGCTAAACGAGGGTCATGATTTCAGGCTGGTTAATATACTCTAATACACTAAATGGTTTTATGAAACCCCAGTCCAAAGGCATTCATCATAAGTGTGAAATTTTATACGGTCTTGTAGAAAAGGAGCAAGTCACAAGTAATTCTGGCTTCTGCTCACAGAGAAAGATTGGAATATAGACCGAATGCTGATTTGGGTGATCATGCTTCTGGGGCACAGGGCTACATTGGATTTTGATGGGGCCCAGTTCTATCTAAGGGGAGCAGTGCACGTCAGGGATGGGGGCTATGCTGATGAGTATTACAGTGCTTTACCTACACTGAGGGTCATTGGCCTTTGGACACAGGCCTCCTCTCTGATCCTGAAGCAATGACAAGAATGTACTTCTGGGAGGCTGCTTAGAATCCAGTCCACACATTGGCCTTTGGAGAGAAAATATGCTTCTAAGGCCCAAGTCCCACTTCAAAGATGGGCCAGTTAACTCGAAAAGACATTCTTTCTGCCACTGGACTGGACTAAAGCTTGAGGATGAAACTCAATGCCTAGAAACGTCCCAGCGGTGCCACCTCCTCTCTATGGAAGGCTGGGAGTGTTACTTCACTTATCTGAGCTTGTTCTGTCATTGTCCCTAAGATAATTTTATGTACGTCAGAGGTTGCTGTATTAAATATGATAGTGTATATGAAAAAATATCCAAAAATGATGCCTGGCATGTGATAGAGACCCCATAAATGTTAGTTGCTATTTAATTAATTAAACTCAGAAAGTATATTCGTAGGCAAAGGAGTTTTGTAGTCAAAGTCAGTACCCTTTGTTTTCTTAATTTAGATGCTATAAAAACACATACTCTTATCCCTCCCTTCAGAAAGGTTACCTCTTCAAGTTATTTTGTAGCCCTGAAGAACGTTTCATCTGTTCTGATATCTGGAAAGTCACTTCATAATTATAATAAATGGATTAAACGTGTCCTACGTGTGGTAGGCAGATTAATGAAACCCCAAAGATACCTATCAATACTTCCTAACCCATGCGATCTATGAAGATGTCCCTTAATGGCAAAAGGGATTTTACAGATGTGATCAAATTAAAGACCTTGAAATGGGGGGAAATAGCCTAGATTATCCAGGTGGACCCAATTCAGTCATATTGGTCTTTAGAATCAGGTATCTCTTCCCAGCTCTGGTCAGAGGAAGACACGATCGTGACAGAATCATCAGAGATGCAATGTTGCTGCTTTGAAGATGGAGGGAGGGGCCATTAGCTAAGGAATGTGGGCAGCCTCTAGAAGCTGGAAAAAGCCAGGAAATGCATTCTCCCTTTGAGCTGACAGAAAGGAACGCAGCTCTAACCAATGCAGCCAACACCTTCATTTTAGCCCAGTCTCAGACTTCTTACCTACAGAACGGTAAGATAATAATTTTATGTTGTTTTAAGCCACTAAACTTGTGGTCGTTTGTTACAGCAAAAGAAGGAAACTGATATACTGTGAGACAGGCACTGTTCTAAATGCTTATCACAGTTTGCCTCATGCACTCCTCACAAAAACTCTCTAAGGTAAGTACTATAGAAAATTAATGCCTAGATTAAGCCGCTTGTTCAAGATCTCACAGCTAAAGTCAGGCTTGGACTTAACCCCCAAGCCTGCCAATTTTATTCCACATTGCTGGAGAGAGTTGCAGTCTCTTCCTTATTATCTAATCCCTCACAAAACTCAGTAGTTACAATAATTCAATAAATAATTACGATTTTCAATAGACTAAATCATGACGTTTCCTCTGGACTGTTGATCGCATTTAACACGAAAACAACTTACTGGTTCTGCCTGGAGCTATTGGCAATGTTCATCTTCTTTTGGTTCTTACATGAGAGACCTACAGCAGCTCTAGTGAAATTTCTCGAGTCATTGCTGGCCACCTATCTTCACGGGACACTTTCATGGAGAAACACTCACCTTAAAGATAGGGCACAGCTATAAATGGTACTCAGAGCTGTGGTTTCAGCCACTCATCTCAAGACTTGCATATCCACTGAAGGTTTCTGGGCATATCCACCTCACCTCCTGTAACTCCTGGGACCATTTAGCAAAATTCCTCCAAGTTCCTAAGGTTCCTAGGCAGCCCCAAGCCCTGTAATTTTTTTTTAATGTTGTAGTTTTTGTTTTTACTTTTTGTTCCTGACAACTCCACTAATCAGGAAGGCTCCCATCCCTCTCCCTAACCAGCCAAAGAGATCCTCTCATCCTATCTCATGTCTCTTCTTTACTGGGAAGCCGTTACCTATGCTCTCACCCATTCAGTTGGAAGGTGACTACTGCTGCCTTTTCCTCTCTTCCCAATTTCTTTTTCTTTTGATGCTGGTTAAAACTCATTAAAAAAAAAAAATCTTTCAAGCCTCCCACCTGCTTTTTATTTATTTATTTGCCCAACTAGACAAGCTTTCTAAGAGTGAGAATGATGGTGAACTGGATAGAACCAAGGACAATGCTGGGCATTGTAAACAGTAAAAGATCAGCTCCATACACCTATTCATGATTTTAGGTAGGAACTGACCATGTAGATTAATCATCGTACAATTGCAGAACACTGAGAAAGATCTCAGAGATAGTCTAACCCCAAATCCCCGCTTTAGAGCTGAAGATTTGCTTTAGAGTTGAGGCCCAGCGGCAGAGGTGGGATTTGCATGGGAGTCTCCCCTTCCCTCCGCAGGACCCTGCTACTCTACGTGGTTAAAAAAATCCCAGTAGCCATGAGGTCAGGCTTGCGCACTTCATGCCTTCATCTTCTTAATCACTCTTGAATTTCTGACACCCTCCCTCTCCATCTGCTGGTTCTTCCAGAATTACTGCTTTTTCAGCAGCCCCTGCCCAATTACTCAGGCAAGGCCTGAGTGGGGTTTGGCATATCCTGAGTGAGTTGAGAGTTCCAAAATGTTTGTTTTGTAAAATGGAGACTCCGTTCTACTTCATATCGACTTCCTCACCCATCAATCATGCTTTTTCTCTGGCAACAATGTCACGGGAAGAATGTGATTTGGTCATATGCAAAGGTGATTAAGTCTCTGAACCTCTAGACTTCATTGGGGGGGACTGTGCAATGGCAAATCCCTACTCAACGACTAACTCACTTTTTGTTTTTTTACCACTTGAGCCTTGATACCACCAGTGAGCAAAGGCATTGCCCACGTGGGTTGTTGGGCTAAAGTGAAAGCATGGAAGAGTGAAAATGGACGGGAGGAAGGGGAAGGAGAAAGAAAGGGAGAATAAGGGGGAGGACCAAGAGGTGGAGGAAGGTGCAGAAAGAAGGAGAAAGAAAAGAACCAGAGAAGGAGAGAGAGGAAAAATACTGGAAAGGCAGGAGAGCAAGAAAGAAGAACCTAAAAGTGATCAGGAGGAAGAGAGCTGCAGAAGAGGGTGACTTGGTGAAGGGCAAAGAGATTGCCATGGTAAGGAAATAAGACTGAAGACATACAAGGAGAGTCTAAGGGATCCTTCCTCCCAATGCCCACCCTCTTTCAGAAGCCATCGAACACAGCCCAGAGTAGGAGAGAAGTAGAGACAGTGCCGGGAAGAGCACTGGCCAGATTGGAACTGTGAATATTGCAAGCAAGTGAGATGGCCTGCTACACTGCGTCTCTCATAAAAGGAGATGCCTTGTGACCATTTATAATGACAACAGTTTAAAAAGCAGTCTAGGGCTTCCCTGGTGGCGCAGTGGTTGAGAGTCCGCCTGCCGATGCGGGGGACGCGGGTTCGTGCCCCGGTCCGGGAGGATCCCACGTGCCGCGGAGCGGCTGGGCCCGTGAGCCGTGGCCGCTGGGCCTGCGCGTCCGGAGACTGTGCTCCGCGACGGGAGAGGCCACAACAGTGAGAGGCCCGCGTACCGCAAAAAAAAAAAAAAAAAAAAAAGCAGTCTAAGAGTTTTTAAAAATCAAAAAGCAGTTTAAATCATCACAAGTCTCTTGAAAAGATTATAAACGGGATTAATTGCATTGCATGACATCCACCTAGTAAATCTCCCTCTTCCTCCGCCATCTCACCAAATCCCACTTAGCAGGTCTCCTGGTCTCTTTCCTCTGTTCCCTCCAAGTGAGCCTCATTCTCTGACTGTCTGCCTCTCTCTGTACTCTCCTCACCTATCTGGGGCCCCATCTTCTATTATGTAGATCAGTTAACCTCTGGGAGCTTCTTTAAATTATCCCCCGCCCTCCTTCTCCAGGTCCAGATGGCCGCACAGAAAGGTTAGAACCTGATGCTAATATTGACACCTCCTAGAGGCTGGAGGACAGGGAAGTGGGGAGATCTGAGAGAAAGTTGAGTGATGCGACAGGACAGCTCAGAGGGTCCGACTGGGGCTTTATTCTATGGGAACTACAGCAGGAGAGGCCAGTGAACCCTCCACAAACACTGCCAAGGCACCAGGGTCTTTGAGCATTTAGATTTGGGATGCTCACAGCTTTTTTTAAAAGTCTGCAATTCGGAGGTTTTTTCTAAATAAACCCAGTTCTACTGACTAGACATATATGGAGGGTTTGTCTTTGAACCAAAGTGAGATTTTACCATCTCACCCTCACTCAGCCTCCTCTACCTCACCCTGCCACAAACTCCTTTGGGCTTCATGACTGTAAACAATTTCACCCTGAACGTTAATAGTAAAGCGAAATGCAATAAAGCCTGCAGGAAAGCAGGGGCACGTTAATAAGCCTATCCATTCCCTGCTCACCACTAGAGATCTGATATTACCTTTTCACATTCTATGTTCAACGTAACTTCTAGCAAAGATGGACTCCGTTGTGTACCAGTCTAGGTCCATAGAGCATTTGCTGGCACCCCCAGGACGGCGCTTTTTCCGGCCCATTTCGTGATGCATTGGGGCTGCAGGAGAAGGCAGGGGAGGTGACGGAGTATGTGTCAACTATGGGAGCCAGTAGGAAGTGGTAGGGGCCTGAGAAGTGTCCCCAGGATAGGAAATATTTGCAACCTGTGGATGACACTAATCTGAACAATATAAATGCAGTTCCTATATCCTCGGCTGACACCATGAGGTAGACGGCCCATCTACACTATGTTAAGAACTCCCAAAATATTAACAGGAGTGAGACAGTGAGTGAACGAGTGTGTGTGTGCACGACATACTCACATTGATGGGGGCCAAAAGAACTTCAGACCAGGGGGAAGCACAGTTTGTGTGTAGGGGGCGCTTCTCAGCTTGAACCTGTCACTTTAAAACCAAACCAACCAAAAGATTGTGAGAAAGCAGACCCACACCTGGATTTGTGTATTTTTTTAAGATGCATACGTAAAACCGTTTCAGCCAACAATTCCGCTTCTAGGAACTCATCCTTCAGATATATTTACAGCTCTAAGCACAGATAAGTGAATAAGAATGTTCATTTTCAGCATTGTATGCCATATGCCCACTTGGTTAAAAACTATCACCTTAAAAAGAGTGAGGAAGTTGCTTGTTCTGATATGGGAACATCACCAAGATCTATTATAAAGTGACAGAACAACATGTACAGTTTGACTCAATTTATGTACACACACACACACACACACACACACCCATTTGCTTGTATATGTATAGGAAAAAAATTGGAAGGCTGTGAAAGAACCCATGATATGGTACCGAGAAGGGGTGTGGTAGATAAGGGGCCTGGGGAGAGAAGGATATAAGCCAGCCTGTGATTGGATGCCCTGCTGTACAGTTCAAATGCATTTTAACCAGGTCCGTATATTACTTATTAGAGAGGCCAAGTTCTCAACACCAGTAGTATTTCAAACGTGCCCCAGACTTACAGACTTAGACAGGAGTCTTCCACTTCTGCCAACCCCCCTGGCTTAAGGAAAGCTCTTTCACTGGATACATTTTGGAAACTCTCAAAACTCTTGTTAAAATAATGGCAGAAATGTAGGCGAGGCCGAGGCCAGGGTAGGGGGGCCACTGCCCTCGTTATTTCAGCTGCCCTGCCTGGTTCCACACGCTCCACTAAGCATGGCGACAATTTGGCCCGGAATAATAGCTGCAGATTCAAGGACGCGTGGGGGGAGGAAGAAAAAGTAAGCTTTGGAGAGCCATTTTCTTCCTACACTGTAAAAACTCAAATGCCAGGGGGCTGAGGGCAGGCAGGGACACAAAACGGTACTTTGTCTTAAATCTTCAGTGCAGTAAGTTAAGGTTTTCAAGCCTGCACAAACTGTTGATGCCTTTTGAGCCTTTACATTCTGGCGCTGAGCGCGCGTAATATACAAATGAAAAGAACTGGAGGTTTAATTTAGAATTCGGACAAAAGGCCCAGACACATCTGTCTCTATGAGAATGTTTGGGTTAGGGTGGCGAGGGCAGAGGGCAGGGAGTGACAGCACTGTGTCATTAGCCAGTGTGCACAGGCTGCTTTGGGGCTTTGACTGGGGGTGCTCGTTCTGACTTCGTTTGCCAAGAAGACCTTCAGCTGGGCTGCATATGAGGCCCTGCTATTTTTAATATAAATGTAACGTTTTTAAATCCATCGATGGTGTCCTAAACCAGATTTGGTCGTAAGCAGCTGTGCTGAAATTGTAAAATCTCACCCTTGTGTCTGGTTTCACATCTGGTAACTCACGGCTAACAGTTACAACTCTCCAATAGTAATTAAATGTTTTCTTTAAAAGAAAAAACACCCACAATCATATATGGCAGAATGCACTATTAAAGGAGTATTTTGACTCACAGCAACCACCGCCAGGAAGAATGCACCGCCAGCGAGAAGTTTATAGGTAGTTGGGTACTTTTAGGTACTTTTTCTCAAGGTGTTGATCAAAATAAGTACACGTTACAAAAAGCAAAGGCAGTTTGCAACTGGGTGGATATTGAGTAACATTGAGGGACCATAATTGCTAGTGAGGAGAATGCCTCCTCTTTGATGTCAAAGGTGGCTTTTCTTTCTTGTTTCAGAAAGGAAGAAACTTCAAAAGCCGTAATTTCAGGACAATAAAGTACTCACATTAATATAGGTACCAGCTTTAACTGATCTTGAGCTCAGAAAAAAGTTTCAGGGTGAAAATGCTCTAGGATGAAGGAGAGAGAACTAAAATATTTTGAGATTTCTTTCCATACACAATTTTAAATATGAATAAACGACACATAGATCCCTAATATAGTCTCTAGAAGCCCCTGTACATGTCACGGGGTGAAAACAGTTAACTCCTTATATTCTGAAATATACGGTTTTATTTTATCATGTTATTTTAAACTTACGGGTATAGCTTATTGAATGAATGGATTCTCCTAATAGCTTAAAGATTCTGGTATAACTAGCAAGATATAGAAAGGATGCTCTACACATTAACCATCTTTTCTTTCTCTGCAATTATGTTGGTAAGGTGCAATTTTAATAAGATATAAAATAGAGATCTGAGTTTTCCAATGCTTTTCGTTTTTAGGATAACATTCGCATTTTACAAGTTTATTTATTTAAGATCTACAAGGATTTCCTATCAATGTTAACACTGTTAATATCTTTAAACATTTCTAGTATGTGTGGTTCTATTCATATATCTGGTTCTATTTCTTCCACAATTACTAGTTTTCCTAAACTATAAGATTTTTGAGGGTGAAGTAAAAAGATGCATATAATCCCGTTTTATAACAAGAGACCAGCTCAAATGATTCAGAGGGATTGGTACAGAATTGTATTTGAAGTATTGGTAATAAAGGATTGTGGTGTTTGTTTTTTGTTTGGATTGTTTGGGGGAGGGGCACACAGGATATTTGTATTAGTCCTTTTGGAAAAGGACTCTTATTACTTAAACATCACAAACATAAAGAGAAAAAGGCACAAGCTGTAATTATCTATGCCTGATGAATTTTTGGAGGTTGACTAACTTTTCCTCACACAGCTTAAATAGAGAAGGTAATGTTTTCTAGTGGATTTTTTGAGTTGTGCAATCATCATTCAACGTAGTTTTAGAATCTAACGATACGCGTTACTAAGAGGAGGAAAGGACAAGAAATGCAAGAACACGCCTGAAACGGGGCGAGCTTGCTTTCAGTCCTTGGCACTTGCGTGGAAGAACTGAGGACCAAAGGGGTTCCTTAGAACGGGTTGGTATCTCATTAGAAGCCCTGGAATCCCGGCCTGTAGCAGCAGACCTCTGTCTTCGCATTCTCTACACTTTCCCTTAGGGATAAGTAATAAGAAGGCCTCCCCTGTAAGCACCCCTGTGATCCTGGAAACCTCGGGAGACAGTAAAGGTAGAGTAAGTTTGGAGAGCACAGATCTCAGAAGTCCGCTTCCCGACGCGAATGACTGCAGGGAGGTTCATGACTTCAGAATGAAATGAGCAGGGCCGGACAGTCTGAATCACCCGGGGCTTGGGAAGCCCTGCTGGTTCGGAGCAGCAGGGTGCCGGTCTGCACAGCAGACAAGCGGCTGCCCCTGAGGAGTGGTGCTTCTTCAAGTACCTCCTTTCCTGGGTTCTCTTGCTGCTTCTCCCCACCAAAGTGGGGAGTGGGGGAACGTGCAGCCTCCAGGAGCAATGAGGGGAAGGGGCAATGCAGAGGGGTGAGGGAAAGCAGAAACAATGAAAAGCACTGCTTGTAAAAAAGCTTTTTTTGAGCTATAAAAAAAGCCGGGGCACAAAGGCACGCTCACTCAGCCCGCCCCGCCCCTGGAGAGGGCTTGCTGGGAGAGTCAGGACACTGAATTATGTATCTCCTTCCCCAGCTGCATTTGCTGACATGGTGTGCTGCTGCACTGCCCTGAAAGCCACGTACACACTCAGGGTAATTCTGCTCCGATGTATAAACTGCTCTGATCTCCATAATCTTCAGGGTATGGCACAGACTTAAAAGCCCTAAAAGGTGATTAGAGACAAGGTACTGACCCTTATCCAGGCCACTCAGATCATCAAGCAGCCCAGCACATCTTCCTCGCTTGCGAATGATCAGAATAGAAGCCCCCTGTGGGTGCACGGAAGGTAGCGGGGGAGGCATTGTCGAGAGCTGGCCTGTGATATGAGATTGGCTATTTCCCACTGGGTCAATGACTTTTTCTCTCTGAGCCTCCTTCACTCATCTGAAATGGTAGATTTTACCTGGACATTCTACGGCCCCACCGGTCTCGGTGCAAAATGATATGAAAACCCCAGGAATCCAGCCAAAGGTCAGCAACCACATCAATCCCCTGTCCATTCGAAGCCACTGAAATATCACAGACCCATCCGCCTTCCAAAAAGGAAAATACACCCAGAGATGGACCAGGCAACTAGTGGTGTGTGGTTTACAATTCTTTCCGAGATGTTCTGCCTACACCTCCTTTCCAAGAAAGACCAAGAAAAGGAAAGCAGCTCTCCCACTGAGGAGAAGGGACCCCATCCTTTTTCTCACAGATCCTTAACTATGGCTCCATTCAGAACCAGCTGTCCTTTGAACCCTGCACCGCAAAGACAATTGCCATGGAGTGGTCATTTAATTCTCTCTCCCTCTCTTTCTGATGGCAAACATTAACTGCCGGCTACAACAGGACCACCTGCAATGTGTTAGTCATTAAAAAGGTCACCGTTACTAAACATTCTAAACTGTGAATATCTTCAGATTAAATTAGGTGTAAAAAAAGTCATTTCCTCTCTGCCATAAACTCCAACACCTGCAGTAGGGCTCATGTTTACCAGGGACATAAAGGGCCTCTCCCGGCTGGCTCGCAGACCATTTCGGGGAATAAAAACAAAAGCCCCATTCTATCAGCTATCTCTCTGCCCTTGTAATAGGATTCTCTAAATTCAGTGACTGTGTGCACATCCCCTTGAGATGTGTGAGGACTGCATAGACAGGAATCAAAACCTTCATTTATGTTGGCCTCATGCTAGCTGCTTTGACACGTCCATGTGAATTCCCTTATATGTTTTTCTTTTCATTTCCTCCTGTGTTTTTTATCGCATGTTAATACTTCAGAGTGTTGAGCACCCTTTCCGTCTATCACCATCGCCCTGGACTGCTTGATGTTTCCAGTCCAGACAAAGGCAGGCAAAGCAGAGTGAGTCTGGATGGCCGGCATTTGGAGGGTATGGACCCTGTGCCGGGCACCGGGCTAGGTGTCAGCGTACAACCTGCAGATGATCCCCCCCAACCTCAGAAAGCCTGTATCACTATCCCCATTTCACAGGGGAACACACTTGGGCTTTGAGAGGTGAAGTCGCTTGCTTGTGGGAAGCTCATGGCCTCTAAGCGGAAGGTCCAGGAATCATCCTCTCCTGCCACTATGTGGGCTGAGGCCACCACGGTCTCTTATCTGGTCCACAGCATTACGTTCCCAGCTGCTTGCTCTGCTCCCACACTTTTGCCTGCCCAGTAGCGCTCAGAGCGTGATTTTGAAGGTTTAAATTGGGTGACGTGACTCCCTGCTGAGAACCCTCCCACGGATTCTCACTGCAGTTAAAATACAATCCAGACTCTCCTACCTGATTTTGCCTCTGACCTCCTCCAGACCACCTTCCTCTTCCCCCCCCCCCCACCCCGTTCCGGCCACGCAGGCTTTCTCTCTTTGGCTGTGTCACACACGCCGTTTTCCT
>NW_006786802.1:3896262-3911059 GCF_000442215.2 Lipotes vexillifer | reverse complement strand
CCCCCCCCCCCCTCCCCCCCCCCCCCACCACGTTCCGGCCACGCAGGCTTTCTCTCTGTGGCTGTGTACACCACGCCTGTTCCCTCTGCTTGAAAGGCTCTACCCCAAGATGCGTGTATGACAACGGCTCCTTCTCTTCACGGAGGTAGCGACTGCAATATCGCCGCAGCCAGGCCTTCCTCACCATCCAGTCTGGACGATCCTTTATACCCTCTCCGTCACATCACCCTCTTCATTGTCTCGGTAGTTCTCATCGCTGTCTGAGAGCCGTGCTTATTGTTCATTCTCCACTAGATTACACATGCCATTGGGGTGGGAACTTTGTCTTCTCCTCTGCTGTGTCCACGAGGCCCGCACAGTACCTGCCTAAGGCTGCTGATTACTGAACAGATGAACCAACGACTCACAGAACTGAACCCTGGAGACTGTGCTCCAAAGCTGGTCTTCCTTCTGTAGAAGCGATGACTGTTAAGCTAGACAGTGATGCCTGGTACAGGAGCTGGAACCACTACTGGCTTCAGAGACTGCTTTCTCACTCTGACCTATACTTTCATCTCAACGTGCTTTCTTTTTTTCTTTTTTTTTTTTTAATGTATAGGTTAAGAAGAGATTTTGGACAATATGCTACTTATTTAGAGAAAATTTCCTTTGTATTTACCTATCCACTGTATGTTTTTCCCACGCTTATCAATGTTGCTGGGAGAAAAAGAAATATGTCCTGAAATAGACAAATTTTAACAGTAAATTACACTTTTTTTGAAATACACTTTGTAGGGAAGAAAAGAAAGAGATGAAGTTATAGCTAGGACTTATGGGGAATTATACATAACCCCCAGCGTATTTTATATAAGCCACAACCAGTAATCTGGGTGTGTAAATGGAAGTGCAGACACACACGGACTCTGTTTTCAGATTTTAAATAACTTTAAACATTGTAATTGGCATTCTGGAGGGGAGCTGGGGGCTAGCTACTTCCATATTCAGTCCTTACACTTGGTGTGTATGCCCCATTTTTATTCCCTCCCTCGTGTCATTTGTATAAAGGTCTATCTTTCCTAATAGACTATAGCTTTCTTTGACAGCATCACCACGTAGCACAGTGCTTTGTATCTAGTTAGCATGAAACAGCCTTTGCATAGTAAACTTAGTTTACTATATAATCATTTTGACCTAGAGAGACCAGTCTTCCTATTGTCCCAACATCTCTTTCCTGTGTTTCTTCATAATTCTCTGTTCTTCACCTGTATGTGCTGTAGGGCCATAGTGGACACTCAACAAATGTTTGTTGCAACCAATATGAGGCCTGGCCTGCACACAAATTGTAAGAAAAGCTTATGAATTTGAGAAGGGGTGGACTGAGTTCTGCATTCTATGACAGTCTTCAGACATGGACAGCACTGTGCCCAGTTAACAAGACACATACACCCCATGAAAATAACGGGATTGATAAGATTTGAAGATGAGGAGGAAATGATTCTAGTGGTATTTAAAGACAGTTTACCTCAACGTTTTTCCTAACAGCTTGGTAGCAATTTTTTTTGTTTGGAAACAACCTGAATTTCCATTAATTCAAAAATAACTGGATAAACTGTGGCATATCCCTACTATGGAATATTATTCATTTCTTATAGAGAATGAGCTCTTTACTTATTGACCTAAAAGGATTTCTATGGTATATTGTTAAATGCCCAAAAAAAAAAAAAAAAAAAAAAAAGTCATCTAGAATACAGTGTGTTATATAGGAGCCTGTTTGTATTTTCAAAAGTGTGTTTGTGCGGGCATGGAGAAATGCGTGGAAGGATACACACCAAACTGTAAAAATCTGTCATCATAGTGGGGTGAGAATAGAGGGGTTATGGTAAAAGGGAGTCACTGTCTTTTCCTTTATACATATTTATTCTGCTTCCTTCTTTATAGTGAGAATATTGCTTTTGGATAAAAATGTATTAGAAAATAAAGATTAAAATAAAATGCAATGTTTTCCTTGGAACAGGGCATATATCTCAGCTGGATAATAATCCTCAGAGTGTTCAGGGAATAGTGAGTTAAGTTTCTTTCCTTGATCTATGTCTCCTGATGAGCTCATCTCTTGTTCACAAATCCAGTTATCAAGAATAAATGGCAGGCTGCTGGGAATTGACCCTAAGGAAACGGGTCCAAGGAGAGAGCTCACAGAAAGCTCTCTCCTTTGGGTTATTTATCACATTGCTATATTATAGGACCATAATATTAGATACAACATAAGTGCCCTACAATAGGGGAAGGGCTGAATAAATGACGATACGCTCACTTGGAAATATTAGGAACCACTAAAATTGAGGCGTCAAGTACTTTATAGTTCCCTGGAAAATGCTTCTATTACAATGCTAATTGAAAAGCCCAGTAAACAAAACTAAATTCTGTGAGTACATTTCTATGAAAAGGATCAGAAAAAGACAAGGTATAGACACACCCCATAGAATAACGTGGCTTACAGTGGTACGTAGAAGCTGCCCCCGAAAGCTCATACAGTCAGGTTATTACAGAAATATTAAGTAGTCTCTCTGGGAAAATCACTGGGGGATATCAGTCCTAGAGCTATATGTCTTGCTTAAAATCATTTAAGAGGATGACATTTTGTCCAATATTTTCAAATAGCCTGAGACCATCACCATCTTTTTTTTTCTTTCTACCAAGTACACTACAGGAAAGAGCTGCCTGTATCTCAAGAGATAAGAAAGAAAATGGGATGTCTTTTGTTTGCTTTGTAAACTTGGCCAGTGTCTTGTGAGATCTCAGGGAAAATGATTATTAGTCCCAAGCATCACAAGGACATGTTAATTCTCGTTCAATTTGTTGAAAATCCCAAGAGAAAAACCATTTAAGGGCCACAAAAAGAGGTTGGTCTATAGTAAATGGTGAATGGAGCTCTGGACCGGGAGTCAGGAGGTCTTGTATTCATTCATTTGTTCATCCATTCAATCATTCATTCATGTCTGTTATGTGCAAACAGACTCTGGAATGTAAACTTATTAAAGCAACCTGGCCCCTTGCCCTCAGGCAGCTCAAGCTATGGTGGACTTTCTAGGACATAATCAAGTAATTATAGTACAGTGTTTTAAGAATGGTGATAAAAAAGAATATTATGGAGTATGAAGGAAGAAATTTTTGGTTCATCTTGAGACAGTAGATTTGCCTTCAAAACCAATATGACCTTGAATAACTGGGTTCCCGGGTGCTGACTACTAAGAGGCAAGACAGAGCAGTGGTTGAAGCAGGCTCATGTCCCAGCCCCACCAGGAAGTGTGTGACATTGGGCAAGTTATTTAACCTCTACAGAGTGGTTCCCTCAACTGTAAAATGAGATAACAACATTATATGCCTCACAAGACAAGTGTCAGAATTCCAGGAGAAGTTGCCCAGGCAGATTAGAGCATAGCACCTGGCTCATAATTCCAGCTAAAGAAATGATAGCTATATTACTCTGAATAACAACTTCTCAGCCTCAGTTATTTTGGCCAGGACAAGGCAGATGGTATGCTACTGTCGTGGAATATAATTCACTTGCTGCTTCAGGCACTGGATTTTGATCTTCAGGGTGTGGAGCTAGGTTCTTAAGCATTCCAAACTGTTAACTATTAATCATTTCCCTTGGAAACATTTCCGGAGTCGGTCTCCCGAGTGAACGCTATCAGTGGGCTGTGGTTGTGTGAGCAGAAGGGATCTGACGCATGTGGAAGCCACTCTGCCCTTCCCTGGTGTGGCAGAAATTAGAGGGAGCCTGTGAGGCTTCTCTCTGGCTCCCACGGGTCCCCCCAGGGGACAGCATTGTGGTTTGGGTTGTCATCACAACTAACCACTCATTTCTCAACTGACGTCTTGTGTCACTCTGCACATCCCAGCAGGGCTGTGGGAAAGACTCCTGTAGAGCATTAGGAGGCAGGAAGACGGGCTGCACTAGGGGAATGAACACGGCGGCGCGGCTGGGCTCAGCCACCGGGCTTGGGAGGATGGAGTAAAGCCAGTCCTGTTGAAGCTAGGCACGTAATACACAAAACCAAGACTCCCTCTTTGCTTTCCAGAACAGCATGAAGGTGCTTTGACTTCATCGCATAACCTTGGATGGGACTATATTCCAAAGCAACTACTGAAATCCTATGGTCACCACAGGATCCTATGGCATCGCCCTTGGTAAACAGGGCCATACGTGCACATAACAGTAACGAAAGCCTATCTTCACTGAGTCCTAAGTTTCTTGTGTGTATTAATGCTTGAATCATATTTCATTATTATGTCCACTTCATAGGTGAGAAAACTGAGACACAGAGAGATGAAGGGGTTTATCCCAAGTTTGCACAGCCAGCAAGAGGTAGAACCAGAGGTCAGATCCTGGCAGTGGGAGTTCTGAGCCTGGCGACTTAATCTCCATGCTGCGCTGACTTAAAGAGTGAGCACAGGGTCAACGTGATTCCCCAAAGGGCCCCATGAGCCCGCTGAGGTCTTACGTGGAAGACTCTGAAAGCCTGGTTTCAAACAAAGAAGCCTCCCAGAGGGGCCCTATTTAAACTCTTAGCAGTCTTAGCGGCAGAGCACGGACTCGTTTCTTCAGATGAACTCCTTACCAAGCAAAGGGGAGTTAGGATGGTGGGGGATCCCTACGATTCTCAAGAGTGGATGAGAGCCCAGAGAACCAAGACAAAGGCCGGTGGAGTGGAATTAGGGAGAAATAAGGTAGAGAAGAAGGGGCAAGACAGGACTAAAAAGTCTTAACGTGTCTCCACCGCCGATTTGACAAAGGCTGACCCTGCTGATTCAAAAGGTTTGTTCTCAACTCTTCCTGTTCAGAGGAGGTTACTGGCATCTCCTTGATTTGGATGTTCTCAAGTTCTACAGTCCAGCAGGTGCCAGAGAGCCCCAGGGGTCATTTGGTTAAAGCCTTGGCGTCAGAGAATTTCAAAGCCAAAAGCCAACGCCAGAGGCATTCGGTGCAGCTCTGCCCAAGCTGATGGGTATTTCCCGGTCACCTAAGTGGCAGCACCGGCCCTGGGTACACGGGTGGCATAAAGACACAGTCTGGTTGGTGCTAGAAGACAAGTAGGAACAGAAGGCTCCAGGGATCATGGCTACTGGAAGCACTAACATCAAACTCCTCTGGATGGGCCACTCTGGTGAAGAGATAACCCTTGGGTGGAATGAAGATGGGCCTGGAAAGAAACAAAGAGGAAAGTAAGTGAAGATGAATGGAGTGGAGGAAGAGGAGACTAGAATAAAGAGAAGAGAGAAGGCCCACGAGTGAGGAGAGAGGAACCTGGCAGGAAGATGGGATGCAGGAGCCGACCAGAGAAAATCGTCCATGGCTGAGGAACTCTGAGAGGCTGGAACACCTAATAACGACCTTCAGGTTTTTATTGGGTGGTGTGTTGTGGGGAGGATCTTCTCCCCCAGCTTTCCCCACATGTTTTTCTTGCTTTGGTAAAATGTGCTACTTGCAATGGCGTTGCGTAAGTGACATTTTGGGGAAATCAGGAAAATGGGGCTGAGTCTCTAGGTTGAGTTTGCACAAAATGAAGACTTAGGGAATAGCTATCAGAGAGGAGATGTGAGAGACATGGACATCAAGCAGATGCAGAAACTCAGAGTCAGGTCCGACTAGGTAAGTTGCCAAGGCAACTCCCTGGAGCAGTGAAACCAGCGGGACAGAATCCCTCGGAAGGCTTGTTGAGACACTGCCGGACTCCATGTCCAGGGTCTGACTCAGCTGGTCTGGGGTGGGACCTGAGAGTGTGCCTTTCCAAGGCCCTCAGGTGAGCCAGTGCTGCGTGCTCACCCTGGAAGAATCTAGAGAGATTTGGAGGGATCCTGAGGTCCTTACTCATTGTGGCTGAGGAACTGAGCCAGTTTTGTCTGAATCTCAAAGGGCAGGATGATTTCTAGGTTATAAAGGAGTAATATACAAAGAGCCACCAGCAAGTTGCCAACAAGGTGCTTTTGAAGTTCAAAGAAGGAGAGAATGCACATAACTCCTTTGCATACAGTGCTAAATCAGTATTGCCAGGCTCCCTGTGGGGTTAAGAAGAGTGACAACTTATGGTAAAGGAATCTAATTAGGGGTCAGGAAGCCTAAGTTTGAATCTCGGCTAAGGTTCTTACCATCTGTGTGGGCTTGGGGGGCAATACATTAACCTCTCCGACCCCATTTTGTCTACCTTACCCTGGGGAACTTTTCACCGGTTATTGCTGCTGCCACCATGCTGGCTTCCTGGCTCACACACGGACCAAGATTCTTTTCCTGATTCCCTGTAGCTTACCTGACAGGAGAATGGAGCACACAGGCAAGCCTCTACCAGAAGGCTTGGTGTCGTAGCTCCCGTTCCCTGGAGCTGGAGTCTGAGATGGAGATTTGCAGGTAGGAGGTTGGGAGGCATCTCGTGAGCAACACGTGCAAGGGAGTGAGGAAAGCAGAGCTGGGCAGAGGGAGATGTTGAACTGTGATGCAGCCACAACAGAGGGTTCAGCCGAACTTACAGCAAACTCCAGAGCAAGCCTGGCTCTGGTCAGTTGTCTTGGCTGCGGCAAAGGAGCTGCCTCCTTGAACCATTAAGTCTACCCTACATTTCATGACCCTGGGAAGAGGGTTTAACCTTGGGCGAGGTGGTTCTCTTCAGAAAAGGGCAATGCCTCAGCTGCAAGCTCTCATGAGCAACCCTCCTGGCAGCTGGGAGAATGAGTGCCTTGGTCCCCAAATGGGAGGCAGGGCTGTCTGCATAATTTGTGGAGGCCCTTGTTCAAAATTATTGAGAATTTCAAGATGGCAACACCATGTACTAAACTGAACTCGGGGCCCTTCTACACGCTGGACCCTGCACAGGTTGTGAACCCAGGAAGCTGGCCTCGATGGAGGATCTCGCAGCACATCACAGTGTCCAGTTGGTGTTGTGGAAAGGAAGTGAACACAGAGAGAAACCTCACACTAGCTCATTGGCTTACAAGATGCACCTCCTCTTCTGACTGGGGTCGTGTACAGGGTGACTCCAACACAGCACTTGTGGCAGAGCCTTGTCCTTAAGGCCTCCTCGGGACCCTATAGGCTCTTCAGTGCAGACACAGGAGACCAAGAGGCGTTCTCTGGTCTTCTGATTTCCTGGTTGTTGGGCTTCGATTCTCAGTGTCATGACCTTCCGTTCACCCAGGTGAGAGACGGTGGGAACGCCCATCCCTTTTTGGAGAAATCGCACCTACCCATGGAGTGGGGCCTCACGCAACAGGCAGTGGCCGAGTAATCATCTTTCTGCCTACATGGAGCAGCTGACATTCCTCCAAGAGGCTCTCAGCAGAGGGGCAGGGTGTCTTTTCTCTATGGCACGCTCTTCGCTCTTCCCCTGCACCTCAGTGCCCAGCCTGCCCAGGCAAGGCTGCCGTGGGCCTCGGTTGCCTGCCTATTTCTCAGCCTCAGAGTCACAGAAGTCCCTTTAAATTAGTGAAAACAAATGTTTCGTTTGATTATTTTTTCATCAGCCAAAGCCCAGGGTTTCTGGACCCCGTCTTTCTGTTCTTTCAAATAAAATTTGAGGCAAAGAATAATCCCCTCTACACAGTCTATCGGAGTTGCATTTTCTCTCCCTTTTTAAACTGTGTTCTAACCCCAACTCAGGGGCCCCCAGAGCCTATTAAAACTCACTCAATAAGATGCAGTGTTCGCCACTCACTCTGACACAGGCCTTCTATTCCAGCTCGCAGCCCGTGTTTGCTTTCCTCACTTCTTTCTCCTCTTTATTCTACTTTTAGAATGCTGGTGAGTTGGTTGGGTTTCTTTTTTGTTTTATTTTACCTATTCAGTGGCTTGAAGTGTTTTATATCTCGCTTTAGGCAGTGGACAAAGGCAGCCTTCCTTTGACACTGGTCCTTTTCTGACTCTGGAATGTATCTTTGCTGAGTGTACAAGAGAAGCAAGACTGAGGTTCAGCTCTTTCACACACTCTCACCCCGACCCTCCAAAAGCAAAAGTGAGGGAAATGGGATTGTTCTCTGAATTCTAGCTACCAAATATATAATTATATAATTTGCATTCTGTTGTAGCCACCTACTATATGGTCTATAAGTAACAATCACTTATTGTATAAACTTACAAAATAATTACCCAGGCAACAACCTTCTAAGGGACATGAGCGCATGGAAATGTACACACACACACACACACACACACACACACACACACATATATGTATGTATATATGTGTGTATATATATGTGTATGGTATATATGTATTACATATATAATGTACACTAAGTGACTGTATATGTTGTAATGCATATCCATACATTGTATATAATCACTTAGAAGACAGATATATAAGTGAATATATATATATTATATATTCATTTACTTTTTAAACAACCTTATGAGGTAGCTGTTAATTCTATAAATATACAGTAAATAATTATTTTATAATATATGTGCATACATTATATAAAATAACCTTGAAGATATTTATATATATATATATATATATATATATATATATATATATGGGTTTTTTTGTGTTTGCTTTTCTTTGTTTTTTTTTTTTTTTTTTTTTTTTTTTTTTGCCCATGCTGTGCGTCACGTGGGATCTTGGTTCCCCAACCAGGGATTGAACACACACCGCCTGCAGTGGAAGCACAGAATCTTGATCACCAGACCACCAGGGAAGTCCCTATATATGTATGTATTTTGATGTAATCTTTACCAAAGCCCCATGAGGTGGCTCTTTTCATTATCCCCATGTTCCAGATGAGAAAACTGAGGCTGTGAGCAAGGTAACCTGCCAAGGTCACTCAGCTGGTAAGAGGCAGAGTGGGATCTGGGCCAGGCAGTCTGGTCCCTAGGTCTGAGCCTTGAAATCCCTCTCAAGGTAAACAGAAAGAGTGGGCAGGGACCCTAATCAGCATAAGCTAATCTCTGGGCAGGAAAATATGATTCTGTAAATGCTAATCCAGTTGAGTGCACTGTATCCTGCCTGGAGGGAAACCTAGATCAACAGAAGCAGGTAGCACCTTGGGAAGCAGAAACAAGGAAGCTCAGAAATCTGGAAGCTGCCTGGGTGTCTCTAGCTGTCTTCGGGAGAGATGCTGACTCAGAACCCAAACATACAGTCTCTGCTCTCGCTTCCCCATTACAGGGGCTCAGCAGGGCTTGGGTGACATCTTCTCACTCTGCCCAGAGTAACTGCTCGTCGTGCTTCCCAGGAATTCTGATAGTAGGAAGAGAGCTCTAGAAAAGCCTTCTGATTGTTATGGTGCTTAGGATAAGATATTCTCCACTGCGCACTAAAAAAATTGGTAGGTTAAAAGAAACATATTTTTCATTAGTTTCACTAACATGAGATGGAATCCAAATGTTACATGGGTTGTTGACCCTTTAAGTTGCTGTATCTTCATCACAACTGCTGAGACTCCCTGGGAGGCACTGGGGACTTAAAGTTTCTCAGCCACTCTTGGTCTATGAACCGTACTCTATTCTAGACCATGTCACCTCAGCGTGACTATCAGCCTCTTTTTAAATTACACAAACTTCCAAGTCCTGCAAACATTCAGGAGACTATTAGACTTTACGGAATGTGGGAGGACGGAAGAAAATGTATTTATATCACAATAAACCACATTTTGTATTAAACATTAAATATTTTCACTCTTGAAACTTCTAAGCATCTCCACACTACATTATTTTCACTGGTCACTTCACATCATCTCACCAGCTTCCACATCTCTCTGCTCCCTCCTCAGGAGCACAAGAAGGACCCTCTCCCCAAGTGCAAATTTAAACCCGGCTGCCCTGCTGTTAGCGTTGACTCCTGGTAACACATCCATTACCTTTTCTATCCTATTCCAGTTACCAAGAATTTTTTCTCTTGCAGATAAATTCAGTTCTCTCCCCGCAAAGAGTTCCAGTTCCACCAAGTTAAGTCTAACTTGTTAGAGCGACAATATATTTAAAACAACTCATTGTGGCAGGTTGATATATTTAAAACACTAAGATCTTAAAGACCCTCACATTATTTTCAGGTGGACTCAGAATGAAATTAAACCTCTTCCCTTGGCCTTCAGGGCGGTGCATGAGCCTACTTCTCCACCCTCCCTGGATTCCACTCTCTTCCCCTCTGGCCCCCATTCTGATCCTCAGGCATCCTGTGCTCTCCCCATCTCAGGGCTCTGCACTTCCTGTTCCCTCTGCCTATACTACTCTTCGCCAGGTCCTCTCCAGCCAGCTCCTTCCATCCTTCAAGACTCAGCTCCATGTCACCTCCTCCTCAGAGACCCCATCCTCTGACTTCATCACTCAAATTAGCTCTGCCCACTCTCACCTGCAGTTATTCTAGCTCCTATCACCTGTTCCTCACATACAGAAAAGATATTGTTTGTCTATTCGTCCACTTGCTTTATCACATCTCTCCAACCTTCTGTCTTGTTCACCTCTCTATAACCAGCCTATAGAACAACACTTAGCAGAGTGGGCTCTCCATATTTATTTGCTGGATAAGTGAGTGAATGGAATAAATGGGCAACCGGTAAGTGTTCTTTTTCTCCTTTCACATAAGAAATGTGTGAATGCACGTGTGCATGCATGTGTGCACACACCCATAAATAAATATGCACACACATATACATATGATACAAATATATATACCTGTATGTACCTTATGCTTCCACATATATGTATCTCATTATGACTACCTCAATGATCCTATGAACAAATATTATTATTATTATCATCATTTTACAGTTAAGAAAACTGAACAAGTAACTGACTGGTTACATTACTAAACCTTCAGGTCACGTAGCTAATTAAGGTATGCATGCATGTGCACACACGCACACACGCACACACACATACACATACACACACACATATCGCTGTGTATCTATGTTCTTGGCACAGATTAAACTAAAAGATTATTTAGGAAAACCATAATTCCAAAAGATACATGCAACCCAGTGTTCACTGCAGCACTATTTACAATAGCCAGGACACGGAAGCAACCTAAATGTCCATCAACGGAGGAATGGATAAAGAAGATGTGGTGCATATATACAATGGAATATAACTCAGCTATAAAAAGAAATGAAACTGTGCCATTTGAAGAGATGTAAATGGACCTAGAGACTGTCATACAGAGTGAAGTAAGTCAGAAAGAGAAAAACAAATATTGTATATTAACGCATATATGTGGAATCTAGGAAAATGGTACAGGTGAACCTATTTGCAAAGCAGAAATAGAGACACAGATGCAGATAACAAACATATGGACACCAAGGGGGGAAAGGGGAGGGTGGGCTGAATTGGGAGATTGGGATTGTCTACATATATACACTACTATGTATAAAATAGATAACTAATGAGAATCTACTATATAGCACAGGGAACTCTACTCAGTGCTCTGTGGTGACCTAAATGAGAAGGAAATCCAAAAAAGAGGGGATATATGTATACATACAGCTGATTCACTTTGCTGTACAGCAGAAACTAACACAACATTGTAAAGCAACTATACTCCAATAAAAATTTAAAGAAAAACCAAAACCAAAACCAAAAGAAACCCAGCATACCTTTTTTCAGTTTTCTTTCATTTTTAACTGAAGTATAATGTACATACAGTGAGCGCTCGTATCCTCACGCATTTTACATTCCCAGCATCCCACCCAGACGAAGACAGAGACCGTCTCAGCACCCCAGCAGGCTCCCGTCTGCCCCCTCCTTCTCCCCAAAGGTGATGACTATTCTGACCTCTACTAGTTTTGCCTGTTTTTACATTTTATATGAGTAGAATCATACTATGGGTAGTCTTTTTTTGTCTGGCTTATTTCATTTTATATTGTGTCTGGAGATTCAGTCAGTAGTAGCTCAATATTTACATTACTGTGTCACATTCCATTATGCGAGTAGACCACATTTTATTCATCCAACTGTTGATGGAATCTGTGTCGTTTCTAGCTTGGGACTTTTATACCTACTGTCGCTATGGATGGTTTTATATGCATCTATTGGTGCTCACACGCACTCAATTCTACTGAGAATATACCTAGAAGTGGAATTGCTGAGTCAAAGGTAAAGCATATGTTTGGCTGTAGTACATATTGCTGCAGTGCTTGTATAAAATTACAGTCCAGGCTAGCAGCATATGAGACCCCAGTGTCTCCTTTCACATCTTAATTACATAAGCATTTCAGGGGATTTAAATATTAAGACTAGCTAGCGTACGGTGAGATACCCGCTAGAGGGACATCGCAGATCTTTCAAATTGAACACACACAAGCCCAAGCCAGCAGATCTGGCTTCGAGTTCAGTGGTGATTTCCCACTGGCTCCCTCTCACTACTGTGACTTTCAGATAGCTAGGGGAGCCCAGAGGAGACGTGAAACAATTGCAGGCTTCATCTGTGTCGTTATTATGAAAAACGTTAACCTTTCCTCTTCTGGGCCAAAACACCACCAGCTGTTGGGGGATGCCTTGTTTAGAGAACCCTGTGGTTTCAAAAAAACCTCTTAAAGCTCCAAAGAGAAAAAAGAAACTACTCATCTGCTCCACAGAACCATTTTTATGTTATCTGACCTGCCGATTTGTCACCTACATCTGCAAGACAAGACTAGTCATCATGTAAGAGGTGTCCCATATCAAAGTCAGGTCTCTCTCTTTTTCGTACATAAGAAGAGATGACTTTAAAGCCAGGTGGGAACTCACAGCCTCACAGCCCTCACTATAATTCATAGTTAGCAACATGAGGGACCGGCCTTTTCCTTGCCTCTCTCCAAGAAACTCCACTTTCACACAAGGACAGAGAATAGATAAGCTAAGTAACTTTATTTGGGCAGGTGAGGTGCTCGATTTTCACCAAAGAAATTCAGGTTGGGGTTACACGTTTTAGCCAATTTGTAGCCTCTTCCTAGCAAGCTGACTTGAAACTTGAACAAGGATAATAACATTCGATTACCCGCGGTGCTAGTCGTTAGTGCTGTCTGTCAAATCTCTCCATCTGTCTCCCTCCAGGCGTGTGGGAGGATTGCACTTTCTGGTCCCTCATGTTTGGGTGGCGCCATAGGACTAACTCTGGCCAATGAGTTATGAATAGAAGTGACATGGGCCCCCATTCATACTGGAGCTTTAATTTGTGGTCTCAGAGCCTTCAGAGCTCGCTCTTAGCCTCTGGATGGTAACAGCAGCTTTCCAAATGGAGGCTGCTCTAACCACGAGGAACAGAGTCTTTGTGGTTGGCGGTCACCGAGACTTCTGTATTATTTGTCACTGCAACACAGCCTCGTCTACGCTAGTGGATACTCTCTCTCTCATTCAGCTTACACCCTTGTTTAAATGTGTCCTCGCTTACTTCTTTCATTCCCTAAGGAACTAGAGATTCTAAAATGGGGTTTCTTTCAAACAAGAAGCTCTAATATGGAATGAAAATCATGTCATTCTAAATGTTGTACTTAGTTTGCTATCATTTATTTAATATTTAAACAATAAGTAGTATACATTTGTTAAACAAGCAATCATGTCAGTTAACAGGTAAGGAAATGCAGGAAGGAACTAAAAGGAGATGAAAGGAACACTGCTCATCTGAAGATGCTTGCAAGAAAATGCTGACACAGGGGCTTTCTGGCAAGAGTTGACAAGAGGAAGCGGGGAGCGTTTAGAAAGTACAGGATCCGTATTCAGACGTCCTACAAGACGATTTCTCACTCACTCACGTTAAGGGGGAAAGTAAGAGGGAAGAGGATGAGGAAAGAATGAGTATGCCCCAATGATTCTTCATATACCAGGAAGTCTAGGTACACACAGAGCACAGAAAAGAGGCGAAACAACCCATATAGTAGGATTGTTTCATTTCACATCACTTTTGAGAGCCAAACAGGGCGGATCTAATTGATTCCTATTGGGGACGGAAACAGTTTCTATCTTGCTCACTGTTGTAATCTAGGTGCTTAATGTAATACCTGGCATACAGGATGAGCTTGATAAGGGTGGTAAAATGAATGGACATATTAAGGAATTAATGGATGAACATGGGAAAATGTTGACATTGAAAGAGTCCTCACTGCAAGTTGAAAGTCATAGTTTTCTCTCTTATTCCAAAACTTTGCAGAACATTCTCCCAAGACCATTCTCTCTACGCATCAGCACTGAACAGCAGAGTTGCTCTGAAGTCCTAAGTTTGTGACAGGCCTACCTACCTCAGGGGATGGTGTCAGGTAGCATCCTAACATCTGTTTGCCAAATTTGGACAAGCACAAACTCAGTGGACCGAGTGATGCTGGAGCAGGTGCCCGCTGACTGCCAAAAGCCAGGTCCTGCCTTTTCCTTCCCCCCCACACTCAGCATCACAGGAGAGAGGCTGCTTGGGCTCTGTCGCTGTACCTCTCCTTTCTTAGGGTCTTTGTCTCCTCCTCTGTAAAATGAGGTGGCTAGATTAGATCAGGAATTGTGTATGAAGAATCACCAGGAGCTTTTTAAACATGTAGATTCCCAAATGGCACTCCAGAGTTTCTGATCCTTAAGCTCTGGGGTGGGATCCAGGAACCTATGTCTTAACAAACCTCCCAGACGATCTAGCCACGGTCGATTTCTGAAACCACACTTGAAAATAGAGGATCTTTAAGCTGCTTCCAAAGTCCAGCGTTTTTTTAATGGTTCTATCATAATTCCGTAAATATTACATCCTGCCCCAGAAGGGTTTTTTTTTTTAAGAGACAGTAAATCCCTTGTGTGACGATATACACATACATCCTTCTTTCTTTCTCTTTCTTTCCTCCCTCCCTCCCTCCCTCCTTCCTTCCTTCCTTCCTCCCT
>NW_006786802.1:3878101-3896231 GCF_000442215.2 Lipotes vexillifer | reverse complement strand
TCCCTCCCTCCCTCCCTCCCTCCCTCTCTCTCTCTCTCTCTCTCTCTCTCTCTTTCTTTCTTTCTTTCTTTCTTCTCTAGCTGCGGCAAGTGTGGGCCACTCTTCATCGCGGTGCCTGGGCCTCTCACTGTCACGGCCTCTCTTGTTGCGGAGCACAGGCTTCAGACGCGCAGGCTCAGTAGTTGTGGCTCACAGGCCCAGTTGCTCCGCGGCATGTGGGATCTTCCCAGACCAGGGCTCAAACCCGTGTCCCCTGCATCGGGAGGCAGACTCTCAGCCACTGCGCCACCAGGGAAGCCCTCCCCAAGAAGGTATTTTTAAGTGCTAAATAAATAAGTCGATCTCTGCTGATATGAAATTACTCTGAGTAGCTGAACATCGTCGTCCATAAAAGTAATGCTCCCCACTTCCTCATAACTCTGCCAGGAAGTTGTGTCAGCCTTTCATCGCGAGCATCTTCAGATGAAGCAGTCTTCCTTTCATCTCATTTTAGTTTCTCTTCATGTTCCCTTACCATCAGCTTAAAAAGGCTGGCATGGGGATTTTGTTGAGAAAGCCAATTCCTTAAAATTGTTTTGAGACAGAGCCCCAAATTCCTTTAGAGTATCTGCTAAACTCAAGAGCAATATTTTTAGGCTCCTGTCAAGCTCTAAGCTCAAGCACTCAGGGGCTGGGCTTCCAAGAGAGAAAAACCATAGATACAGTTAAGGGGGCTCCCACCTTGCCCAGGAATATATGAGGTCCACCGTATACGTGGCATGGGATAACTCCTTACCCAAACCTGAATAAATCCTAAAGGCTTCTCTAAAAGTTTGTTTTCAGGAAAGGTGGGGGAGGATTTGAGATAGAAGATGTGATTTTGTTCTCTGTCACAACTTTGCAGGGGCCTCCGAAGACTTCAGATTCCTAAAATCCTTTCCAGGGTTGCCTTGCTTGCCAGGCGATCTCAAACACATTTTGTCATCCTAGATGTCTTGCTCAGGGAAATCCAGGGTTAACCATGCTGAGAGTCTAGATTTCAATCCTAGAATTCCACTTCCTTGCCTGAGGCTCAAGATGGGAACATTGGGCAGGGTGCCCAGCCCATGGCCCAGAGCAGAAGTGCTGAGCATACAAGATATGCAGCGTGAGGTCAAGCCCCAGCGACATCCGAAATGGACCCTTTTGGAAAGTTTCATGAAATTCATGACCAACTGTCATCAGCCACAAAGTGGGAAGAGGCTGAAATCCTAGAGAGTCTGCAGCATCCTGTCTTGATAATGGTTCTTTTCTTGGTGACTCACTTAGACTGCCTTCTTCAACCTTCTTTTCCAGCTTGGTTTCATTTCCCTTAATTCAAATATTAGTATTTTGCAGCTGCTTCTACTGTAACAGTGACAACAGTTCATTTATGTTCTTGCATATGTCAGGTATAGTATGGTCTAATTTAATCTTCATTACACATCGCCATGTTGCAATTATACATGCTATCCAAGTGTTAACACATATTTAAACCTGCTATTCCTTTGTCACTGATTTACAAAGGAGGTACCTGAAAAGAGGCAGATGTCATAATTACACGCTTATTCAGCTCATTTTAAAGTAAGTCTCAAGGTAAATTGCAGATGAGCCAGGCATGTCTTGAAATTAATGTAGTAATAGGACACTAATGCTGCGATTCATTATGGTTTGTCAATGTGCTGTACTTCTGGAATGTGCGATAAAATTATATTAATACTCTGTGCTAATGAGATTAATGAATATGAACATGCAGGAGAAGAATGGAGTCCTTTGTTTGGCTATTGAAAAAATAACATATAGGTAATTAAAAAGAATTAATCAAATCATGTACAGCCTCATTTATATTAAATTAATTTGTCTGGTTTCATTTCTAATAATTAATCACTTTTTGCAAATTACAAAGCACTTCAGGCGGATGGAAGCACTACTGTAGGAGTTGTGATTCAGAATATTTAGAACGATCAAGGTGGTCCCTGGGGGTTCATATTAATTAAGGTTTAACAGTTTGGAAAATTGTAGCAATATTTTATGATTCATGTAATTAAACTCTGTAACAAAATGTCACAACTGCTAGTTACTTCTGCGCCTGTGATTTATAACTTCCTCCTTTTGGAGAGGAAGCAGCAGAAATGAAGTCTTCTGAAACGTGCCGACACAGTCAATGGGAAAACAAGCTGGTGGGTTCAATGCAAACTGAAGCACTTTGTCTGGGGCACTGGTGCACCCTTGCACTTGCAAATTCCACCTTGGGGTTATGCAAATGAGATTGAGTCATATGATATGACATATGGTGGAAATCTCGGGGGTCTCTTCTGGCACGTTTGCCTGGATAAAAACTAAAAGGCAAGAGTCGTGTGTGCCTCCTTCCCAAACTGGATTGGGTGCATTACAAACTCCTATTGACTGAGGCAGCTCCCAGAAAGAAAGGCAGCTGTTACCTTGGACCTAAAAGCATCTGGTTTATGTGGCCAGGGTACTTCCTAGAAACCATTTTCCCCAGTCCCTGTTATCCTGGAGAGGGACTGCGATGGGAAGTACCTCCTAAGGAAAGCTACCTGTGTGCTTTCTGGCCATGAGTGGCTCTCTTTGCTGGCAGCTGGAGGAGTTGGCGAGAGGGCTGATGAGTATGCCTCATCCAGGACGCAGGTCTTATTCCTCACTGTGCACCAGAAGCACCTGGGGATCTATTTTTCTCCTAAAATCCATGTGTTGGCTTTCTCCCCTTTGTGGCCTCAAACCCACTCCCTGCCCTTCTCATTCTGGTCTGTGTCTAAGGATGCTGACTTTGATGACTGGGTCTCTCAGCTCCCTTGGCAGCTGGATTATGGCTGGATTTTGCACAGGGGAGGCACCAGCTGGAGATAGAAAGGCAAGAGGGGAAAGAGGTCAGGTGTTTCTTCGCCATGTCTTCCCTGCCTTGGTGCTCTGTCTCTCCTCAAGACTGAGTCCCTTGCGAGTGACCACGGTCCCCTTGGGCAGCCCACCCTGCAGGGCCCCAGCTCTCACTGGCTCCAGTGACACTAATCCCCTTTCTTCCTTCAGCTCAGCAATGCTAGTGGCTTCTTGCTGTGGCTAGCTTCTGGGTGCTTCACCATCCTTGTCTTTAATCCAACTCTCTTCTTTATAAGCAACCACTTCATTAAAGCGTCTTCATTAAATTATATGATAGTGGGGCTTCCCTGGTGGCGCGGTGGTTGGGGGTCCGCCTGCCGATGCAGGGGACGCGGGTTCGTGCCCCGGTCCGGGAGGATCCCGCGTGCCGCGGAGCGGCTGGGCCTGCGCGTCCGGAGCCTGTGCTCCGCGACGGGAGAGGCCACAGCAGTGAGAGGCCCGTGTACCGCAAAAAAAAAAAAAAAAAGAAAAAAAAAAAGAAAAAAAAAATTATATGATAGTGAATTCATGCCTGGGCCTCGCCCCAGAGATTCTGATTCAGTTAGCCTGGGGTGAGGCCCCAGCACCTGTATTTTTTTTTTTTTTTTTTAATCATTCCTGATGATTCCATCGCGTAAGGTGGAGAACCCCTGTGTCAGAGAAAAGAGTTGGTATCTCCAAAAACAGTTTGTACTAACATAATACTTATTATGGGCCAAGTTCTAAGTACTTTAAAAATACTGATGTATTTCATACTCATAACAACTGAAGAGACAAATGCTATTATTATCCCATTTTACAGGTAAAATAGTTGAGGGCTCAGAATGGGAAAGTAACTTGCCAAAGTCATACAGTAAGTAAGTAGTGAAGCTAGAATTCAATCCAGAATCTGTTCTCTGTAACACTACTATATGCTATAATATTGAGTTGTTTCAACTTATTCTAAGGAATGATTTGGAAATGGGGAGAATCTGATTGTTTATTCACATTTACCTCGAGTTGTGTATTTGTGCGTTCCATCCAAAACATTTTAATGAGCAACTACTTATGTTCCAGGTATTGAGGGGACTATACTCTACTTATCAAGGCTAGGGTTAAAAAAAAAAAAAACAGGTTTATAAATAGGTAAATAAACAAATATGTAAATAGATAAAATTGAAATGTGTATGATGCGTTAGGTGTGCTGTGTGGAGGGACCTCTGGAGAGTGGAAAATGTATTCTGACCAGGGATATGAAGAAGCCTTCACAGCAAAGGGGACATTTGAGATGAACCACAAAAGATCGCCACATAGCTTACTGTCACTTGAGGACAGGATGGCTCAGATGGCAGAGGCTGGGCCTGAAGGGTGACATGATGTTTTAATGGTCATTTATCCCAATCATTTGGATTTTGAATTTTATCCTTGAAGCACAGAAGAACCAAACTAGTTTTTAAGTGAGGGAAAGGACATGACCATACTGGGGCTTAAGGAGATCCCTTCATCAACATTGTGGAAAGTAGATTGGAACAAGCTTCAAGTAGGCTCCATGACATCCTTTTGGAGACTGTTGAAATTCAGGTGAGAGATGATGAACTCAGAACAAAAGCCTCCACGTTGTGTTGGAAGAGGGTGGCTGCTCCCGAGGCATTTTTAATTCATTGATTTTTGTCCTCTCTGGTCCAGGGCAGAGTCTGGCTATTAAACATAACGTGTGTGGTCTGGTAATGATGTTGAGCTGCCCAGTTCTGCCAGGCCCTTCGGGAAGCTCTGGTCCCTCTCAACCCACACTCAAATCGGATTAACTTGGAAATGAGAAAGGCCATGCCTCTTTATGCCTGTGAGCGGGTGCTAGGAATTTTGGGACTCCCACGGGAAAGGAACATACGCTCCCAATCAGCAGCCATGGTGTTACACGTCTGTAAATAGCACTAATTGGGAACATTTTATTTTGTTTTGTTTTATTTATAGAGTGTACAACCCCATTGTTTCACTCAAGTATAAAATCCATCCAGGGTTCCTTTATCCAGGCTGTGCCATGGTGGAGGTAATACTAATGGGATGGAGAGTAAAACCCACTCAGAGACAAATGATGATAAAGTGAAATCTTTAAGAAATCGTCAAAAAAAATGAGGCAGGGCCATGTGAGCTGTCTCTCCAAAGTGACAAGGCTAAAGAAGCTGCCAAGCCACCAGCCGGAGGCCCCGAAGCACATTTATGATTTAATTCCCATTTTGACATCAATCAACACGTATTAATAACTTCAGCCAGAGAAAGTAACGTCCTGGATGTGCTTTTACAGTGACATGCCTGCATCTAGGAGGCAAATTTTTGATTGCCAATTAAACCCCAAATAAGCTCAACCATTTCCACTCATCCCACCCCACAACTTTGCATTCTATTTCAAACAGCGCCGTGGGGTCCACAGTCACAACTTTAGTTTGGTATATTCCCTTAGCAACTGACACCAATTTTATTAACGAAAACCCGGCCTTATGGAATTATAAAATCCGTTAGTTGGAAGTGGAGGGGCTTATAGATTGCAGAGTCTGACCCCCTACCTGAAGCAATGTTCCCTGACATGTGGCTGTCCCACTTCAATAACTCAAGTGCTGAGAAGTCCCTTCAACCCAAGAAAGCTTTGTGCTCTGCCAGGGAATCTGTGGGTTTTAAGTCAGAGTTCTAGTTCTATCCCAGATAAATCTATTAAACCTATCTACTGTCTATCTATCTATTTATCCATCCTAACAGTGTGTGTATGTATATATGTATGTGTGCATATGCATACACACACACATATATATCTTATACTACATATATATATATATATATATATATATCCTATACTTACTATCTATCTATCTATCTGTCTATCTATCTCTCTATCCATCTATCTATCATCTGTATCCTCCCAGGGAACATTTGGCAAAGACTAGAGATATTTTTGGCTGTCACACTGGGGTGCGCTATGGGCATCTAGTGAGTAGAAGTCAGGGATATTGCTAAACGTCCTACAGTGCACAGGATAGCCTCCAACAAAGTCTCCATTACTTGACCCCATATGTCAACAGGGCTGAGGTTGAGAAACCATGACCTATACATACATAGAAAAACATGTGAACACAAACACACACAGTTAGCCCAGTGTCAGTTGCAGTTCCTTTTACCCTGATTGTTAGAAAATTGATGGTTTCCTTAAGCCATTTAGTCTTCGATCTGCTCCTTGGAAAGGTATAGATTAAGCTTAATTCCTCTTCAAATGACAACCCTTCAAATATATGAAGGGAATATATAAGACATCTTCCAATGTTACAATCTCCCCAAGCCAAGCACCCCCAGTTCCTTTCCATATTCCCTGTATATCAGGGTTTCCAATACACACATTATGATTTTGGTGGAAAATCATAAAATAATAAAAACCACTTAAGCAAATTAAAGGAAAAATGGTGGGGTGGGGGACAGTAGGATGACATGGCATTTGCTGGAAAGACATTGGTGTATCTCAGAATCCAAGGGAACACCAAAACTACCTGGTCTTTGGGAGAGAGAACAAGATAGAGAACTCTAATTTAGAGGAGAGGCTAGGTTTGTCTTTACTAATCATTGAACCCTAAAGGTCTAACACAGTGGCTAGAAAGTTGTAGTCACTCAATAACTATGTGGCACACAGGCAGGAAGGAAGGAAGGAGGGAAGGAAGGAAGGAGGGAGGGAGGAAGGGGCCATGAGATGGGAATTTTCATAAAAAGGGAATTGAGGGCAACAGACAACCTCCAGGAATGTTCTTTGTCCTTTTTAGGAGCCACTGCTCTATGAAAAACAAGGAAACTATAAGCAAAAATAAGCATCCAGCACATGTGTGAAGCACTGAGTCCTACCCTTTAAATACATCCTAGCTTCAATTCTTCTGTTTGTGATGCTAAATTTCTTGCTGCCTCTTTAAGCTTACAACATGTTTTGGGGCTTTGCAACATGCAAGTCTGTTATTAGAGATTCTGTTGAATTATTCAGGGCTAAATCAAGATGTGAAGACACCTTTTTTGAGACAGAAAATTGGCAAACACTCGCTAAGATGCCTTACAGCCAAAAAAAAAAAAAAAGCCCGCAAATTCTTCTGCAGCTGTTGTATTTACCAAAAAATGGATAACGATTAAAAAAATTGTTACCTGCATAAGGATGATATGGCTGTCCAAGAATCTCTTTTGTCTCCAGTGTCAGTATCAGCTTTTGATACTGATACAGTCACAGCCCCGCAAGAGATGTGCTTACCCTGAGAGCCAAGGGGTTAATTCCATCCTGAGAGCCAAGGGGTTAATTCCATCCGGAGAAGCTTCTGAAACACAAATGGGGTAACTGCACAGTCAATATCAGAAATCAACATTAAGTGAAAAGATTCCCCTCTCTTTGACTTTCATTATAGGCCCAGCATATTGAAAACCCGCAATGACTCCGGGGATTGTGTCAAAACACACTTGATACACATCAAAAGGAATTGCATCAGCAGGACTGAAAGAATCAATTGTCTTCCCTTCCAAAATGCTGACCCAAAAGCTCAGGGCTTCTGCAAAGTTCAGTGAGATTTCCTAGAAAGCTTCTGAACGCAGTCCGGGTGTGGCACTGTGCAACAATTCTCCGCAAAAAGAAAAAGCATCTTGGCAATGCTTAGCAGCCAAGGTGTGTTCTGTACATCAATAAACTAAGAAAGAAGGTAGGAGAAGGAGACGAAGCGGACTAAAGAAAGCCTAAGGGCTACTGGCTACCAAAGGTATGGCCCATGGATGATAAAAGTATATAAAACTTGGGCATTTAAGCCAAGGGTCTGATTTCTAAAAGCTGACATAATTTAGTGTCAAGGAATCAAAGTGAGTGTGTCTCTAGCATGTTAACGGTATAACTTAGCGTCAGTCAAATGCAGGCAGAGTGACTCTCCTTTCCTGAAGAATTCTGCTTTGGACTAAAGTCCTTCAAGGAATCTTCTATCTAGTTTTCCATTTCACCAGCCCCTGTATCAAGTTACCCCACTCCTCCCCCATGATACATGAACTTGAGTTGTGCACTTAAGTTCTGAGAGTTAAGTATCACGCCAACAGTTCATCAACAAGCTGACGTCCACTAGCAACCAGGAGATTTGTAGATTTCCCCTATTGCTACCCTGGAATGGAGAGGCCTCAGCTAAAGGCTTCAACTGGTGAAGTCTCTATTGAGAATTATTAAATGGTGTTTCTGAAGCTGGTGAAAGATGAACTTTGGCTGTGGTCATGACTACCATTATCCCCCCAAAGCATGGCATATGTATACCAATACCTCACACACACAGCACTTTTAATTTACCAATGTCCCTAAGGTGCCCGATTGTTAAAAGACACAGCCAATGCAGTGGCCCTGTTGACAATTCAGACTGAGTCCATGAGGAAAGAAATTTTTTGCAACAAGAAGTTTCTAGAGTTGAGTCAGGACTAGCCCCCTACCTCCCATCTAAATTTACTGCACTGGTGCCCCAGATTTAGTAAACAACTCAGTCATCATAAATCAGCTTTAAAACAATTCTGGGGCTGGATTGTCAGTGAGGGGCCACTTTTTCATCCTTTAATCATGGAGAGCGTATTAATAAGTGTTGAGATACACAGAATGAGGTGATACCTCAGTAATCTGAGAGTGATTTTGCTTATTTTCTTGTTTAGACTCTGAAAACATTTACTGAACACTAAATTTTAACCCATGGCTCTGTTATCTGATACTAATTATAATTTAGTCCATTACAATTTCCTTGGGTTGCATGTAACAGAAAGGCCTATTATATTAGCTTAAACAATATGAAGTTTATGTTTATGTAACAAGAAGCTCAGAGGTAAGCAATCCAGAGCTGGTACCAAGAATCAGTGATGTCATCAGGGATCCACCCAGGCTCTTTCCACCTTCTTGCTTCCATTTTTAGCATATAGCTTTTATCCTCACGCTCACAATAGAGCCGCTGCATTTCCAGGAATCTTAGCGGCATTCCAGGTGGAAAGAAAAGGAAAGGGCCAAGAGTCAAAGAGGCAAAGGGGCTTGCCTTTTCATTTGGGAAGGGATGCTATCTCCAAGAACTTCTGCCTGTGTCTCTTTGGCCAGAACATTGTCACATGACCATCTCTAGGTACAAGGGAAGCAAGAGAAGTCTTTTTTTTTTTAAATCTGGGACACTGCCACACTACACAAAATTGGAAGTCTAATAGTGAGAAAGAAATGGAGACGAATTTTTGGTAACTAGCATCAGCTATAGTATTTCATTTTAATGATCTGCTTACTCATTAATACTCCCTATTAGAAGCCCCATGAGGGATAGGACCACATCTGTCTTTTTCATCATTGGTTTCCCTGTGTCTTTCACAGCGTATGGCGTAGCTCATATTAAAAGAAAGAAGAGGGCTTCCCTGGTGGCACAGTGGTCGAGAGTCCACCTGCTGATGCAGGGGACACGGGTTCATGCCCCGGTCCGGGAAGATCCCACACGCCACGGAGCGGCTAGGCCCGTGAGCCATGGCCACTGAGCCTGCACGTCCGGAGCCTGTGCTCCGCAACGGGAGAGGCCACAACAGTGAGAGGCCCACGTACTGCAAAAAAAATGAAATAAAATTTAAAAACTTAAACAAAATAAAAGAAAGAAGAAAGGACAAAAAAAAAAAAAAAGGAAGGAAGGGAGAGAAGGAAGAAAAGAAAGAAAGGAGAAAAGGAAGAAAGGAAGTTAGTGGAGGAAGATAAAAGAAAGAGCAAAAGTTAACACAGAAGGGGGAATACATGATTAAATTGGGTGGGCTAACTATAGGCCAAATCCTGCTGACCACCCGATTTTATAAATAAAGTTTTATTGCAACACAGCCACGCCCACTCCCTTAGGTATGGTTTATGGCTGCTTTCCCCCTAACAGCAGAGTGAGTAGTTGTGTGGCCCACCAAACATAAAATTTTTACTATCTGGCCTTTCAGAAAAAGTTTGCAGACTCTTGGACTCAGCGATTGATGATTCCTTAGGCTCCTTAACAGATAAGCCTTACAAAATGCTATTTAAAAATAAATAACACAGCAGCACTTGTGATAAGGAACCAGTGGAGCTGAACTCCTGCCTCCTGTGCCCTTTTGCACCCTCCAACCACACTCTCCTTCCACAAGACCCAGAGGTGCCTCTGGTCTGACCCCTTCCTTCATGCTCTAAGGAGCCTCCCACCTCTCCACACCCCATCTCACAGTCTGGCTCAGAAAATAAGATGGCTAAGTGTCTCTACGCTTATCATGGTGCTCAGTGAATACTGAGTGAATAAACAGGCCTCGTGGGCACAGTCAGGACAGCAGGAGAAGTGTGCGCTGAGGCGCCAGCTGCGGTGCCTGCATTTTTGGCTTAGTTTTGCCTCGGGGAGGGTGAAACGGGTGGCCGACCAGAGCCGGCCCTGTTCCTGGGAGCTTTCCGGTCCCTCTTCTGGGAAGACTAGAGGTCTCAGCAGCTTACAGGCTGCCAGGGAACTCCTGGGGGGGCGGGCCTTGCTAAGGCCCCGGCTTTCTTCTTCCCACCAAGATGGGGAAGGCAGGGAGGTGCGCCACGCAGGCGGTCGGCCCCAACCCAGGCACCCAGGGCTTTCTAATGACTCTTGCCCTCCTATCAGGGTTCATAGCACAGTCACCCTGCCCGGGTGGGAACGCTCCCACACTCTTGGCCCCAGCCTCGGCCCCTTCCCTTCCCTTACGTATCCGCCAAACCAAGGCCAGATATTTATTTCCCTTTTCCAGTTTCTTTAAATTTGGACAATTTTTAAATCTGAAAACAGATGGTAAGAAGAAACATGGGCATCACCTCAGAGCAGACCTGAAAGTCTGACTTCCCTGTGGTCCACGTCTCCCTAACCCCCAACACCACATCCCAAAGAGCAAAGGCCGCTCTGAGCAAAATGCCAAGCCAGCTCTTTACAAATAAACCTGTGACCAAACTGCAGCCATAAAACTTTGAAAACCACTCAGGTTGAGACATTTGGACTAATTACCAAGGAGCGGCGGCTACGGGCCCTCTCCTAATGCTGTTTATTACATTCCCTCCTTACAGGGACTCCCTGGGGTTGGTCTCTGAAATAAAGATTTAATTTGAGGATAAATCAGAACAACAAAAAATGTAGCTCATTGTAAACAATAGTATCCCCAGCCCAGCTGAGCCCATCAATATAAAAACAGAAGTCTTCCTCATCCTCTCCATACTGTAAACACGTTAAATGCTATTTATTGTGACTACATGTGTGTGGCCCGGCATTAGTGAAATTGGGAGCGTTTTCGTGACTGAGAGACATAAACATCAAATACTGCTTCTATCATTCTTCCGGTTTTAAAGTTATAAAATCTAAATATTAATTTTAATAGAAAGGTTAGGAAATTGGAAACTGCAGTACCCACTGAAGTCATCAGTGTAACACACAGTTCACAGAGGGAGCGTTCCAAGAAGATTAAGGAGGCAGGTGGGGTCCAGACGTGGTCCATGAAATATGACGTGTGTCATAAACAGTGGCTTAGGCCTCACGGCTCCTTACTAGCCCCGAGTCCTACCCAGCCAATGTTGTTTGTTTTTGTGTGTGTGTGTGTGTGTTTTTTTTTTTAACTCAAGGCAGGATGTACACAGATACAAGGAGCAAGAAAGGAGAAACACTTAATCTGCTGCCCACAAGAGAGTCAACTAGGCCATCTTTGATCTGGAGTCTGGAAAAGGGGCACTTTGCTCGTCTATGACACCCACTATCTCCACACCCGTGATGGGCTGGGGCAGGCCTGCTGGAGCCACATTACAATTTTTTGGCTCGTCACGTACAACAAGTCCCAATTCTAGATGAAAGCAGGACGCACGCATCACAGGCTCCTCACTGCCAGACTGACTCACGTGGTCCTCTCCATTTACCAGTAAGGACTTTTCGGTCACTTGTCCTCTCCTCTCTGCCTGCAAGGGGCACAGGCTTTGGCAGAAACCACCCATGTGAAGGTCAGTGTCACTGTAGAGAGGTGGTACTTGATAAATATTTCATTAGTGGATGGATGGATGGATGGATGGATGGATGGATGGAAAACTGAATGAAGTATTGTCTAGTCAAGACACCTGACTTTTCTCTGGGGCTCCTTTTCCCCACTTATGAAGTGGGGACAATGCTAACAGTTGTTCTATAGATCCTCTGGGATTCTTGTGACGAAGACATTATGTGATTCCTGGAATGGAATTCTGAGAAATGGGTTTAGGGACCACTGGTCCTTGAAATGAAATAGACTCCATTTCTACTACCACTCGGCTGTGGTCTCCCATGGTCAGTTCCACACCATCCTTCAATAAGTCAGGAAGCTACATCTCTGCCCATCTAAGAAGGAGCTCCATCCCAAGTTGCCACGGCATCTCTGGCACTGGGGAGGAAGAGTGGAGTGAGGGTTTCTAAGCTTTGAATCCCCACATACCCTACTCTTGCTAGGTGTCTCATCTACAGGACAAAAGAAATGCTGAAGCATCCCATGCTGCCTGTAGCCACATTATTTTCCTCCTGACAAATATCAAACAGAAAAGAAGATGACTGGCCTCATACTCAATCCCCCACCAATTTGGAATGGGTTATATAAATTTCACATACTCTCAGGTGACGAGGACCCTCACTAACTCCCACCCCTCTTCCCCCCCAAGCACACCACTACCACTCCTAGCATTTCCCTAAGGACTTCCATGGAAGAATAGTTCCATAGGGTAATTCTTGCTATAATGGCATGAATTCTGTGGTTACATGGTCACATAATACTGAAAATGCTACATTAAACAAAGTTAGACAGATTTTTTTTTAACTATAGGACTTTTCAGAGCCTTTGATGTATGTTGGGAATTTCCATTGGTTATGGTATGTGTATTTCCAAATTCATTTGAAGATTGAATCTTTCGTTCTCAGTTTACCTAGAGAAAACTATGTTTCAAAAAACAGCTTGAGAAACCCTGGGAAAAAAATCACTTCCGTTTTGACAGGTGATTGCCTTAATTTGCTTTTAAAAGGACTGATCGACATACTTGGAGAAGGGTCCCCCAAGCATAGTCTGCTTTTAATCCCAGACCCAGGTTCTTTGGCCTAATGTCTCAGTTTATGGATGTTCATTTGAAGGCTCGAGCGCCCCTGGGGAACTAGTGTAGACAAAGCAGTAGGACACCATTTATTGCCCACACAGAGCACACCTCAACAGCGACCACCCTGAGGGACTTGCAATTTACATATATGACAAGCTGGCAGCTAACCCCATAAGACAGCGTCTATACTTGATGAGAGCATTTAACAGAGTATCACTGCCTGAGAAAGACTCAGAGGAGGGAAGACAAAGCTAGAACTGGAAAGAGCAGGGATGGTGTTTGGAAGAAAGTGGAAACTAAGGTGGATCTTGACTACCTTGGAGAAGCAGAAAGGACCTGGGCTCACATTTTCAAGCAGAAAAAGAAAAAAGCTTAGCAGTGTTTTAGGTCAGGTTCCCCAAAAGGAGAGGATGAAATACAGATTCTGATGCATAAATTGTGTTATGGTATTTCCCCCCTTCAAGGTAAGGGAGCAGGCCTTTCGAGCCCCACATCTGTCCATCATTGATTATGGGCTGTCCCTTGAAGTAAGGGGGTAACCTCATGGGCAAAGCAGCTCAGCAGAGGATGGATGCACTGGCCAGATAAAGGGATCTCGGTGGGACCCCCCCAGCATCTATTATGAATAGCAAAGACAAAAATGTACAAGCAAACATAAGATTTTCATGGAACAATAAGAAAACAGTCTGAGTACAGGAAACGATTTGAAATGTATCAAATCAGGCATATATAGGGAAGGGAAGGATACATGAATACTGTTCAGAAGCATTTTGTGGGAAGCAACATATGCCCTAAGGTAGAGCCCGCCCCCCCCAATCCTGATATAATATATTTTGAATGTGACCTACTCAGTGATTTGATTGCTTTTTCCCTATATCTGATTTTATTGCTGCCATCCATCTACATTCTACAACAAACACTAACAGAACCTTTCTAGTGTGCTGAGGCTTCAAATGAAAACCTGCAAGTGCAATTTGCTTTTTCCTTTCTTGCATCTTGTTGGCCTTTGGTACCATTTTTCCTCTAAAACTCTTCTTTTCGATAAACTAAATGATGGTCCTCAGGGATACAAAAACTAAGACAGATATGGGATATGATATAATGTCTAATATTTGCAAGCTGCAAGAGGAAATGAGTCATTTGAATAACATAAACAATGATAACTCAGCTGAATATGACTAAGATGTTAAAAATAAGGTGTGTTTACAAGTGAATAAACTTCCTGATCATACTGCTACTCTCCAGAGAGACGGAAAGGGAACAGGCAAAGGTCCTTGGCATCCCATAAATTTCACTCTATTTTCCAGTGGTCAAGTGTGGTCATGGTGGGTTGCTCATGGTGGCCTCTCCTTGCCTTTGATAGAAAACTAAAGGATATACCCGCTACTGAGGAATGCTCTTGAGAGCCTACGGGATGGCCCCATCTTTGGAGTCCTTTGCCTTTGTTTTCCTGAAGATTCCTAAAGTGAAACACTGGAGCTATCCTTTCTTGAGGAACAAAGCCTCATTTATATTCATTACCATTTAATTCTCCTTTCCCAGCCCTTCCCCCACTTTTCTTACTGAATCTCAGGACCCTGATAATAACACCCTACTCATCAGATCCTGATAACTGGTTAACGCAAATCTGTAAACGTGTTTAAACTCAGATGTTAATGTCCTACAATGGCTAATTTCTCCTACCCAGAAGACACCGATGACTTATCAAGGGTCTGTTTCTCTTGAGCCCCACTGCTGTATATTATATAAGTAAAAATATTGGAAGAATATTGGTAAGAGACTTCTGTCCTTCCAGTACTTAGATAACTTCCTTAATATTGTCTGCAGTCCCTTGGTATGCATTCTCAAGAGGTTGGTAAGATTAAAAAACTACTTTCCCAAGACCACCTTACAGTCAGAGCACTCACTGTAATTTGAGTTCTGTCAATGAGATGGATTCTCGGGGATCTGAAAGATAGAAAGTAGACAAAGAAAACTTGCTTTGGCAGCATTGGCTGACAACATACAATGGGTATGTGTGTTTGTAGTTGTCCAGTTTTATGTTCCATTGTGTGGGAACCATATCCGTGGGTGTGAGACAACTGTAGGGGAAGTGGTGGCAGAAGTACTTTCCTTTGCTTCCTTTCAAAATACCACTGAAGTAAAGAAAAAATCAATGGTACTTTCAGTACACGTGTTCAGGTTCCGCAGGCCTTTTGCTGGGGCTGAGTTTGAACAAAACATGAGAGAAGGCAAGAATCCCACCAACAACAACCTGTAGACAGAATCTAGAAGAAACTTTCATGGCACAAAGGCAACACAACAGGATTGAAGAACCCAAGGACAGAAAGATTTCTCATCCCACTTTTGCTGCCTTTCACTGGTTCAGAACTACAAGGACTATACTAACCAGAAAACTGCTGTCTCTTTACTTCCGTAAGTATTTCTAGTTGAAACAACTAGGGTTGTGGACTTTTCATCAGCTCTTGTGAATGACTCTCCTTTGATTTCCATTCATAGATTATAACTTCCGGAGAATTCCTGAATATAAAAAGGGATGGAAGACTGGAAATAATACATGAACCCAGGCAGTAGCCATAAATAAAGAGAAGACAGGGCGATCTGTGACGGTAACATCCATGGACCCATCTGCTCAGATCACAGTGCAAGGCACTGAAGAAAGGAAAAGAACCCTGGGAGGCAGAGTCACAACTGATAAAACTCTGCTTGGTAGGGTGCGGGGCACACATCAACCTACTGTCCAGCTCCAGACCCATAAAAGAACTCAACAAACACTCATATGAGAAGAAAGCTGGACCAAGGAGAAAGTCCATACACTTTGTTAGATTTCTTTGTACATGAAAAAACATTTTTTTTTTTTGCATTCACTCTGTGTCAGGCACTGTGCTAAGTGCTTTCTATGTATTATCTCATTTAATACTGAAAACAACTCCATTATGTGTATGCCTATTCCTGTTGTACAAATGATGAAACAAACTAGAAGGGTATAATTAACTAGCTCAAAGATACATAGAGAGTAACTGGGAGAGTTAGGATTTGCATGCAGACTGTCAAATATCTGAGTCTGTATTTTTAAGAACTCTGCTCTATTACCTAATTTGTGGCTGACTCCATGAGAAAATTAAAACCTGTGAAATAATGAAGGGAAAATAAAGCTTTGTTAGCTTGCAAGACCTAAAGGAAAAACAGAATTTTGGAAAGCATTTACTATAAAAACCTTATAACCTTTTAAAATTATTTTCTATTTAGAAGAATGCCATAAGCCATACTTTGAAGGTGAAGTATGAAGTCATAAAGACCAGAACAGGTTAGGATGAAAGGAAAAATTAAAAATAGAGCACCACAAGTTCTCACAAGGGGTAGTGAAGGCAGATCTGGGGCAGCATGAAACATGTCAGGGGGGAGAGGATGAAATTGAGAAGTTCCCCTAAAAATGCAAAAGAAAACAACACAGGGATGAAAACGATGTTCAAGATAACAGACATGGAAAATAAAGAATAGAGATACAAATTTTAAAGTGTTAAAAATCCAAGTCTTCTAAAGGAAGAAGTCAAAACAAAACCTACAGACATCCAAGTCTCTGAGCTGATAAAACACAGGCATGTTAGAATGGCTCACCACAGCCCAGCAAAGATCAATAATAAATCTCACCCTAGTGACATTTCCAAATTCTAAGTACAAAGAAAAATACTACAAGTGTCCAAGCAGGTACTTATGATTTCTTCAGAGGAACAAAATCAGGCTACTCTTAAACTTCTCTGAAACTTTTAAAGTTCAAAAACAACATTACCAAACCTGCAGACTTCAGAGAGGAAAAGGTGATAATAACCTAATATTTTTCTACCCACAGAAGTTGTCTTGCTTAGGGGAGGATGACAGAAAGGTATTCTCAGATACGGAAGAGTTCAAAAAACAAGCCTCTCGTGGGCTTTTCTTGAAAAGACTGTTTGGTGATATACGACTGGCGGCCACGGAACATATCAAAATGAAGATGGACAAGATGCCCGTAGAGAGATGATAGCAGAAAGGGACCAGCAGACTTCTCTGTGGAAAAGCAACATGAATAGCATGCAAACATCTTGATTTCTGCAGATCATCACCTCCACACACCAGACTCAGTTGAGCTTATCACAATAATGAGCTTCCAAGAACATGGGGGTCTTGGTGCCTCCTCTCACAATGTTATAGGGATAAAACCTAGAATAAAATTAATTCTCTTTTTAACAGCTTTATTGAGGTATAATCCACATACCAATCTACCTGAAGTGTGCAATTCATTGTTTTTAGTATATTCATAGTTACGTGCAACCATCCCTACAGTCAATTTTAGGATATTTTCATCTCCTTAAAAAAAACTCTTAACCCGTTAGCTATCAATCTTGTGTTTCCCATCTCTACCCCGAGCCCTAGACAACCACTAATCTACTTTCTTTCCCTATTCTGGACTTCCTTATGAATGGAATCGTGTAATATGTGGCCTTTTGTGTCTGGCTTCTTTCACTTAGCATAATGTTTTTAAGGTTCAATCATGCTGTAGCGTGTATCTTTTTTTGTGGCTGAATAATATTCCATTGTATGGATACACCACACTTGTTCATTCACTCTCATCATCAGTTGGTGCGTATTTGGGTTGTTTTCACCTAGAATAAAACAAATTCTTTCTTTTAATTGAAATGTAGCTGACATACAATTTAGTTTCAGGTACACTTCATAGTGGTTGGACATTTGCATGCATTATGAAATGATCACCACTATAAGAAAGTAACCATCTATCCCCATACAAAGTTATTGCAATATTACTGACAATATTCCTTATGCTGTATATTACAGCATAACTTGTAACTTGTTTATTTTATAACTGGAGGTTTGTAATGCTTAATCTTCTTTACCTATGTTACCTCTCCCTCTCCCCTTCTCTCCTCTGGCAACCACCCATTTGTTTCCTGTATCCATGGCTTTGTTTAATTTTGTTTTGTTTTTTATATTCCACATATATGTGAGATCATATGGTATTTGTCTTTCTCTGTCTGACTTACTTAACTTAGCATGATACCCTCCAGATCCATCCATATTGTCACAAACAGTAAGGTCTCTTTTTTATGGCTGAGTCATATTCCATTCTTTGTTTGTGTGTGTGTGTGTGTGTGTGTGTGTGTGTGTGTGTGTGTGTGTGTGTGTGTAGATAGA
>NW_006786802.1:3859456-3878057 GCF_000442215.2 Lipotes vexillifer | reverse complement strand
TTTTTTTGTGGTACACAGGCCTCTCACTGTTGTGGCCTCTCCCCTTGCAGAGCACAGGCTCCGGACGCGCAGGCTCAGCGGCCATGGCTCACGGGCCTAGTCGCTCCAAGGCATGTGGGATCTTCCCGGACCGGGGCACGAACCCGTGTCCCCTGCATCGGCAGGCAGACTCTCAACCACTGCGCCACCAGGGAAGCCCTATCCATTCATCCATTCATCTATTGATGGACACTTAGGTTGCTTCCATGGGGGTACAGATACCTTTTTGAATTAGTGTTTTTGTTTTCTTCAGGCAAATACCCAAGAGTGAAATTGCTGGATCATATGGCAGTTCTATTTTTAACTTTTTGAGTAACCTCCATACTGTTTTCCATAGTGGCTGCACGATTTACATTCCCCACAACAGTGTACAAGGGTTCCCTTTTCTCTACATTCTTGCCAACACTTGTTGTTTGTCGTCTTTGGATGATAGCCATTCTGACAGGTGGTATCTCTGTGGTTGTAACTTGCATTTTCCCTGATGAATGGTGATGTTGAGCATCTTTTCATGTGTCTGTTGGCCATTTGTGTGTCTTTGGAAAAATGTCTATTCAGGTCCTCTGCCCATTTTTCATTTGGATTGTTTGTATTTTTGATGTTGAACTGTATGAGTTCCTTATATATTCTGGATACTAACACCTTATCAGATATATCTTTTACAAATATATTCTCCCATTTAGTAGGCTGCCTTCTTGTTTTCTTGATAGTTTTCTTCACTGTGCAAAATCTTTTTAGTTTGATGTAGTCCTATTTGTTTTTTCTTTCGTTTCCCTTGCCTGAGGAGACAGATTCAAAAAAAATATTGCTAAGATGGATGCCATAGACCATACTGTCTACGTTTTCTTCTAGGAGTTTTATGGTTTCAGGTCTTACACTTAAAATATGTAGAAATCTGTTGTGTTTCCATACACTAGTAACAAAGTATCAGAAAGGGAAACTAAGAAAGCAATCCCATTCACAGTTGCATCAAAAAGAGTAAAATACCTAGGACTAAATCTAAACTAAGAGGTAAAAGATTTATACTCTGAAAACTCTAAGACACTGATGAAAGAAACTGAAGACAACACAAACAAATGGAAAGATATACTGTGCTCATGGATTGGAAGAATTAATATTGCTAAAATGACCATACTACCCAAGGCAATCTAAAAATTCAATGTAATTCCTATCTTCACAGAACTAGAACAAAGAATTCTAAAACTTGTACAGAAAGACAAAAGACCCTGGATAGCCAAAGAAACCTTGAGAAAGAACAAAGCTGGAGGTATCAGGCTCCCTGATTTCAAACTATTCTTTAATACAAAGCTAGAGTAATCAAAACACTACGGTACTGCCACAAAAAAAGACACATAGATCAATGGAACAGAATAGAGAGACCAGAAAAAAAATCATGCTTATATGGTCAATTAATCTATGACAAAGGAGGCAAGAACATACAATGGGGGAAAGTCAGCCTCTTCAATAAATGGTGATGGGAAAACTAGACAGTTTCATAGAAAAGGATCAATCTGGACAACTTTCTCAAGCCATGTAAGAAATAAACTCAAAATGAATTAAAGAGTTAAATGTGAAACTTGAAACCATGAAATGAATTCTTGAGGAAGTGTTACCATTTATCATGGAAACGACTCTATTGAATTCGGTATATCCCTTTTGTAGACTCTCTCAGGCAAGGTTAATTATATATGTAAATAAAATATCTTAAGAACAGAGAAAGATACAAAAAATTACTGTGGTTATTTTGGGATTAAAGATAACATATCCTTTCTATGTTTATGTATTTTCAACATTTAAAAAAAGGAGATACTCTACGTTAAAGTTTATGTGGAAAGTAAAAGACACATTCTCACGTGTGCAGTCAGTCCTGCTATATTAGTTTTGAAAACATAAGTTTTTTCTAATATGATTGATCTCTTAGGCAACAATTTGAACATCATGTGAATTTTGCGTTTGCACAATTTCTTCTGCAAGAAACACTAGATGAACACAGAAAACTGCACCCTGCTGATGGGAGCCATGTAGGAATACACAAAACACACACTTGCACGTACCTCAGACATCTACCAGCTGCTTCAATTCATTTTGTGTCATGAGACACAAACATCCACATCAGGTGTTTGAACTTTCCATCAGATTTCAGGTGACCTTCCTTCTACTGATTCACAGAAACTCACAAGCTACAACCCTTCCAACATCCATTTCTACAAGCAAACTCCAGGTCTTTTTCAAACCAAAGTGCCGTACTTATTGTAGCATTTATGTATTTCTTAGCCATTTAACATGTGTAACACTGTGCTACTATTTTTATTAGAGTCCTACATTTTTTACTTTTTAAAAAACAGGTTCTCGATGTTTTAGAGCATTGTACCCTTACCCCCATTTCCCCCATAAAGCCTATGGCTTTTATTGTGTGATTTTGCATAGTGTAGTGGCTTTTAGGAACACATCTGTTGAATCACAGCAGGACTTACTGTCCATATAATACCTCTGAGAGGCATGTAAGAAACTTGTACCTCGGAGAGGCAATTGGAAGTCAGCTATGTGAGGGAAACTCACTTTTCACTGGATTTTCTTTTGCAGTGTGTTTTCCAAAAGAAACAGATTTGAAAAATAAAGTAATATTAACCAAATACTGCAACAAAAGAATCCAGGTTTGAAACTTTCTATTTTCAAGGAAACTTGACTCTGGAATACAGCTAGGCAGGGAATTGGAAGACATATACCATTTATGATTAAAACTAGAATTCACACAGTCAAGGGTCCTTTCAGTGAGACAAGATTATATGTAGGACTTAGTAAGATACTTGGCACATAGAAAATGCTTAATAAAAGTTAAATGAATGAATAAAAACTGGAATACATGGACAGATGAGCGGGTGGATGATATTTAGGGAAGATGGCTCTTTGCAAAGATCCTTAGTGGTCTGAATCCAAATCTTAGATGAACACCAGTATTGCAGTCTGGAACAAGTCAAAGTATCGATGAAAACTAGCCAGGAGTCACTGGGGAAACCTCCCAGTTTTTTTCTTTCATTGTGTACCAAGGCCTTCTAATTATTGTTGCTATCTCCCATGCTGTAAAATATTTTATCGCTTGCACCACTTTGCAGCATTTTGTCTAAAGATTTTAACTGTCATAAATGCATCCAACTGTCTGCCAATGTGGAATAATAAATAATTATTATGTGAGTGACTGATTTCCTTTGAAAAAACATGAAAGGCCCCTAAACCTGGAGTTTCCTGCCCCACATAATGTGCGTGAAAGAAATGAGCATCAGTAATCACTGTCAACAGTCTCTTGTAACTAAGAATTGAATCATTTATCTGTCCAGCATGTGTAAATTATCATCATCGTCTATTCCAAGGGAAGGCCTAACGGCAATTTATGTTATAAAAATAATAAGATATGAGGGCTTAATAGAAATCACTTCTTGTTGCTCTACCGGGAAGACCAGTTTCCAGAGCCAGCAAGAATCGCCTTCCCTACAAATTCAGGCATAACTTCCAGCTGTCTATAGTTGACTTTCTTATTTGTATATTTTCCTCTTACCTCCTCAATGAAACTAAGAGCAAAGAGCTTGCTTATCGTATTTATGAGATGACCCTTCCCTATCTGTTTCAAGGATATTTCCCTTTATGACCAACAAAGATAATGCCAGGGAGCAAGTGAGTTCTAAGCACTGAATAATTGTAAATGTTCTGACATCCTCTGAAAATATTATCTGGGCTCTAAGTTGCTACATATCCATCATGTCTTCTCCGGGAGAGATTCTGTTATATGCACTTTGTTTTCTTCCTAAACTAGACTGGTTTTAAATTTAAACTTCAACAGCCCTTGGAGTGTGCCAATTTTCTTAGTTACCTTGACCTTGAGGATGTGTAGACGCGATTGGATACCACAAACAAAGGGATTTGGGAAGGGGACACTTATATGTTTGAAAGTGCTTAAGTATGTGGAGTGAATTATTCTTTTTGTCCTTTGGGCTGAGTCTCAAGGCTTACCACCCTGAGGATATAGTATCTGTTCTACACAGATGAGAAAACATTCTGTTCATTGCTTAATGGAAGAGATTTTTTTATGTTCTATCCTAGGTAAGTTCCCAGTATAAGCTCAGCCATGTCAGCATGTCCAAGGGGGTAGTTGTGTATTGAAACTGGAGGATACAGTCTGGGGGGCTGGGGAAGCTCACGTGCTTCCTGGAAGAATGAAAAGCCATGCTCAAACCATTCTGCTCCGTGTCAGTTCTGAACTGTTTAGGTATTCAAACCAGAAGTATCCTCTTAGCTCAGGAAATTCAAAGACATCTCAGATATGGTCCCTATCCTCAAGAAACTCAGTCTAGTGGGTGACATGGAAATGTGCACAGATAATATTTTCTTCTGGTACAACATTTCTACTTTTAAGATTTTTTTTCCCACTAATTTGCACATATATGCAGAGCGGTTGCAAAGATAACCCTTGTACCTTTGTTTATTGGCCGTAAAGTGGAAACAACCTAGAAGTCCCTTATCATGGACTGGCAAATGTACCACATACCATACACTTAGAATATTATGCTGGCCTTAAGGAGAAGGAGGTTGGGCTTCCCTGGTGGCGCAGTGGTTGAGAGTCCGCCTGCCGATGCAGGGGACACGGGTTCGTGCCCCGGTCCGGGAGGATCCCGTATGCCGCGGAGCGGCTGGGCCCGCGGGCCATGGCCACTGGGCCTGTGCGTCCGGAGCCTGTGCTCCGCAATGGGAGAGGCCACAGCAGTGAGAGGCCCGTGTACTGGAAAAAAAGAAAAAAAAAAAAGAAGGAGGCCATCTGTATATACCAGTTGCAGGACTCCCTTCCCATGAAAAAGATCATCTTCTTGGTGAGGCCTATCCTGACCACTTAATTTAACACTGCAACTCCATCTCCCAACATTTCCTATCTCCTGACCCCTCTTTATTTTCTACCATAACACTTAGTACCATCTATCATAATGTATATTATGTTATCTAAGATATTAAATATACATAAAGTTTACATATAAAAATATATACATTAATACATATTTAATGGTTTCGTTTTGTATTGTTTTGATTCAAAACAATAAGTAGAATAAATCACTGAGGGTAACAAATATATCTGTTTGTTCAATATTTCATCCCTAGAAGCTAGAACAGTGCTGGCATACTGCAGTCATTCAATAATTTTGAGGTGAGTGGATGTGCTGAAGTGGAATAGTCTTCAAGATATATTTTCAAGATATTATCTTTCAAACTTTCAAGTAACAAGCAAAGCAAAGTGAGGAATTGTGTATAGTATCCTAATTTGTGTACTAGTGTTATTGATGTTTATGCTTCACAGAGGACCTCTAAAAAGATATGCAAGAGACTGGGAAAAGTGGTCTTCTCTGGGGAGGAGTACCAGGGGATGTGGGGTTAAGAGTGGGAGGAAGACTTAGGTTTTACTGCATATCCTTTCAGAAACTCTGATTTTTTGTTTACTATGTATGCCTTTTGCTTTTTAATAAAAGAATGAAATCCTGCCATTTGCAGCAATGTGGATGGACCTAGAGAATATTATGCTTAGTGAAATGCTATATGGTATCACTTACATGTGGGACCTAAAAAATAATCCAAATGAATCTATATACAAAACAGAAACAGACTCACAGACGTGGAAAATAAACTTGTGGTTACCGAAGGGGAGAGGGAAGGGTGGGGAGGCACAAATTAGGAGTATGGGAGTAACAGATACAAATTACTATATATAAAATAGATAAGCAACAGGGATTTACTATACAGCACAAGGAATAATACCCATTATCTTGGAAGAACCTAAAATTAAATACAATCTGCAAAAATACCGAATCACTATGTTGTGTACCTGAAACAAATACAATATTACAAATCAACTGTACTTTAATTAAATCTTTTAAATAAAATTAGTTTCAGAATCATGATTAAAGCTATCAGATGATGACAGTACCATGAGCTTCAAAAGGAGGAAAATCAGGGTAGCAAGACCCAGAGGAGAGCTTGATTAACTCTTCCTTTGAGAGTCAGGAGTGCTGCTCGGAGTGCTGGGGGCAGTTGGTAGATATCGTCAGATATAAAAGAAGTAGAAAAGACACTCCAGCCAGAAGAAGTTACATGAGTGAGATGAAATGGCAGAAAAGAGAAATACTTGTTTGGAGGAGTGGTTTTTATTATAGACTTAAGGGAACGCTCCAGGGGAATCGCTCAGTGGGACAAATGCATCATCCTTTCTCTGGCATCAATCATATGGTAAATAAACAGGTCGTTGGATTAAAAATTTAAAAAGTAGGGGAAACAAAAGTTCATCACACTGAGACCTGGGAATCACGGTGATGATCGGTTATAAAAGAAATGAAATGGGCCTTCATTGTAAGGCATTTGACCAAGTTGCAAATCTTGTAAAGAACTATTTTCTGGTTGTCCCCTTGCAGTAAATCTGGACCCCTTCAGAGGTCTAGCACGGTTGTTTCTTAGACAGATACAGGTAGTGATACCTGGACTATTCATTGAGAGTTTCAAATCTAAATGCCTACAGGGGTTAAGGTGGTGATAGCTAAGATGGAAGTAGGCAAGGATAAGAAAATATCTGGGAATATTTATCACTTCCCTAAAATTATATGTTTTCTTCCATTTTCCATGAAATGCACACATTTTGTCTATCTTTTGCTTTCTACTTTTTTGGAGACATGGAGATTTCTCTGCTTTAAAAAACAAAAACAAAAAACCAAAAGTACAAATCCATGATGAATAAGTTTTCACTCTGACCTCTACTGTGGTTTACTGAGGGCACTGACCCGTCTACTAGAGGATGGCATCTCTTCAACTCTAGTTTGTCACCAGGCAGGATTTCTGACTCAATGTTGCCAGTTTTTCTGAATTTTTCAGAGAAACTGAAAAGTCAAAGTGTTCATTTAAAATCTGCTACGTTTAAAAAATACATTGATGACCAAGTGGAGTTTATCAGGGGATTGCAAAGCTGATTCAATTCTCAAAAATCAGTCACTGCAATTTATCACATTATGATTATATCAACAGTGCAGAAAAAGCACCTGACAAAGTTCAGCACCCATTCATAATAAAAACTCTCAGAGAACTAAGAATAGAAGGAAACTTAATAAAGACTATCTACGAAGAAATGTACAGACAACGTTATATTGAATGCTTTCTCCATAAGAAATCAGGAACTAGTCAAGAATGTCCACTCCTGGGCTTCCCTGGTGGCGCGGTGGTTGAGAGTCCGCCTGCCGATGCAGGGGGCGCGGGTTCGTGCCCCGGTCCGGGAAGATCCCACATGCCGCGGAGCGGCTGGGCCCGTGAGCCATGGCCGCTGAGCCTGTGCGTCCGGAGCCTGTGCTCCGCAACGGGAGAGGCCACGACAGTGAGAGGTCCGCGTACCGCAAAAAAAAAACAAAAAAAAAAAAAAAAAGAATGTCCACTCCTATTCAATATCGTTCTAGAAGTCCTAGCAAACTCAGTAAGTCTAAAAAAGATATAAAATGCATTCATATGTGAAAAAAATCCCTATGTAAAAAATCCCTATGATATTTTACATGGAAAACTCATAGGAATCTGCAAAAAAAAAGTCCCTAGAACTAGTGAGTTTGGCAAGATGGCAGAATAAAAGATCAATATACAGAAATCAATTGTATTCCTATATACTAGGAATGAACAAACTATTGTAAATAAAATATTTTAAAACAATACCATTTACAAGAGCTCCCAGAAATGAAACTGTAGACATAAATCTAACAAAAAAAATGTGCAACATCTGTATACTGAAACTACATAATGCTGATGCCTGAGATCAGAGAGGACCTAAATAAGCAGAGAGACATACTATGCCCATGGAGTGAAAGACTCAATATAGTCAACATGCCAATTCTCCCCAAACTGATTAATAAATTTAATGCAATCCCCATCAAAATCCCAGCAGGATTCCCTGTAGATACACGCTAGCTAACTCTACAATTTATATGAAAAGATAAAGGAGCCACAATAACCAAAACAATTTTGAAAAAGAACAAAGTTGGAGGACACACACAACCAAATTTCAAGATGTATCAATAAGCTACAGTAGTCAAGACAGTGTGGCATTGGTGAAATGATAGATTCTTAGACCAATGGAATAGAAGAAAAAAACCCAGAAATTTTCTAGTGCACATAAATATCATCAACTGACTTTTAAATTTTTGACAGCAATTCAAAAGGAGAAAGGTAGTGGTCTCAACAAACGGCGCTGTAAACAAACTGGATCTCCATATGCAAAAGAAAGATAAAATTAACTTGAAATGTATCATAGACCTTCAAATATAAAACATAATACTATAAAACTCTTAGGAGGAAATACAAAACTAAATCTTCATGACCTAGGGTAAGGCAAAGACTTCTTAGATATGACATCAAAAGCAAAATACAGAAAAGAAAAAACGGTAAATGGAAAAAATGATGGGTCTTTATCAAAATTAAACACTGTTTTCCTTGAAGGACTCAATTAAGAGAATAAAAAGAGAAGCCATAAACTGGGAGAAATTATTTGTAAATCATATATTTAAAGATATTCTTAAAACCCAACAGTAAATAAACAACAAATTTAAAAAAAACATAAAACCAGACAAAATGTTTGAACAGATACTTCAGCAAAGAAGATCTACCATATGCCAAATAAACACAGGATGCTCAAAGTCATTAGTCATTAGGAAAACGCAAATTAAAATGAGATACTACCACACACCTATTAGAAGGCTTAAAATTTTTCAAATTACTGATAACATCAAGTGTCAATGAGGATGCAGAGAGACAGGAGTTCATATACATTGCTGGAAGGAATACAAATGGCAGAAATACTCTGGAAAACACTCTGGCAGTTCTTTAAAAAGTTAAAAACACACTTACTATAAGACCCAGTGATTTTACTTGTAGATATTTATACTAGAGAAATGGAAACTTAGGTTCATACAAAAAACTACACACCGATGTTCATGGAACCATTATTCATAATCATCAAAAATTTGAAAAAGCCGAAATATCCTTCAGTAGATGAACGGACAAACAAATGGTGATACATACATACAATGGAATACTATTCAGAAATAAAAAAGAGCAAATCACCGACACATACAACAGGGATGAATCTCAAATGCACTGTGCTAAGAATGTGGTCTCAAAAGGTTATATGACTATATAATTTCATTTATATGACATCCTGGAATAGACAAAACTATAGGAACATAGGACAGATCAAGGGCAGTCAGGGGTTAGAAGCGGGGGCAGGGCTTGATTATGAGGGAGAAACAAGAAGGAATTCTTTGGGATGTTAGGCTTGTTCCGTATCCCATGTGCAGTGGGTACAAGAATTTATGCGTGTGTCAAAACTCATACCAAAAAGAGTGTATAGTAGAAAGAGTGAACTGTGCTGTATGTAAATTTAAAATATTAACAAATTAATTTTTTAAATAAAGTAGGGAAAAAAGTGAATCAAATTAAACAAACAAAAACCAGATACTTTAGAACCCAAATGAAACCCCTCTTCAGACCAAATCCTACCCACGAACCCCCAGTTCACAGCTCCTGATTTGGACAAACAGACTGTTCAAGACAGACTGTACTTAAGACCTCACTTGACCCAGCTTCTTAAAATGAGGCTCAGAGAGGGAAAGACAATTGCCAAAGCCACACAGCTAGTCCATGCAGCCCTAGGACTGAAGTCAAGTCGCCTTACTCCTGCCCCTGTCCTTTGATGCAGGTTGTATATAAAGAGTCGCACCTGAATGACATCCTAAAATCTAAACTTGCTCTCAACCACAGGTTTTTGAGGAAGAATAGCAGGGGTGAGAAATTAACCTCGTGAGAACAAAGGGCAAACTCCTCAAGGTTCAGCATTTATAAGAAGTATATTAAAAATCATGACCTCTACAAATGATTCTAGTGAAAGTCTGGGAACAACAGACCTAGAACGATTTAACTGTTGAAATAATTCTGTCAAAAAAATTAGCAATATTACAGGGAAGGCTGTGGGCCCTTGACGGGTCCCCAGCAGAGACGCGTCTGCTCAGGGCTGCTATTGATTCTGAAACAATCTTGCACATGATAAATGAGAATGCGCTTAGGAGAGGATTCAGTCACGAGAGCCTCCAGATCAATCAGCTTGTCAACAGGCAGACGAAATTCAATTTTTGTTCTTAGTAAACTCCTATTTGGTGGCAGACCATCGTTTCTGTGGAAATTGCTTCACAAAGGCCGAGGGGTAGGCGTGAGAACATGGAAAAAGATAATCTTTTCACAGCAAGTTAAAAGTTAGGGGTTTATGACTAAGAGTGAAGAAATGTGATTATGGCGCAGTGGCCACCACAGCCCACCTTCTTTGCCAAAAGCACTGGTTAGAGCCAGCTCTGTGTGTCCTTGCTGATCATCTGATGCAACCATCTTGGGAGGAAATTCACTTGGGATGGGACCCCAGGCTCGTACACAAAACCCCATGACCCTATGACAGACCTGAAAGGGGCTTCTATGGAGACCTTCTATTCAATTAGTTTAAACCATATAACACTGCCACTTCAGTAAGTTTTTTTTTTTTTTTTTAAAAAGGTCAAATATTAGTAATTTTTATTCTTATATTCCTTTGCCATGATACTAGGAACTTTGAGGCACTTTTACTTCTTATACCCTTTTCAAAGTCACCCAAGAAATTAACTTCAGGACAGAGACTAGGGCCTAGGATTCTTGACTTCCAAACCAAAGTAGTCTTGTCCATCATTCTTGGCTGCCTCTTCCCAAAGAGAGAGAGATGTCCCTCCATTTGGCTGTCGGCCCTTGAGTCAACACACATATATGGAGCACCTACACTGTGCCAGGCAGTGGGCAGTGGTCCCACATTGTTCTTATAGGCTGCTAGGTGACACAGACCTTAAAGAAATGGAAGAATTTATCAAATGATTATGAGTGCACACAGCACTGCAAAGTTGATGTTCAAGGACACTGTGCCAGCTGCACATTACAGGGGACCTCATATAACATGAGGGACAAGCACAGGTCCCTGAGGAAGCTGATCCACCCCTAAAGCTGAGGGATGGAAGAGAGTTAGATGGCAGAGGTGAAATGAGGGAAGGAGGCCAGTGGTGTCTAGAGAGATCATTCCAGAAAAAAACAGCGTGTGCAAAGGTGCTGGGGTGGGAGTTGACACAGCCTGTGGGAGTCACATGCCTAGAAAGAGGAAACAAGGGGGGGAAGGGTTATAAGACAAGATTGGTGAGGAAGGCGGCCCTGCATCATGTAGGGTCCTACAGACCTGCTATACCCATAGACTCCTTTTCTGTAAAGATTAAAGTTTTCAGCACAGATTTCCCTGAGCCTTCTGTTTCATTCAGACACACAAAACCAGAAGAGCAGGGTGGAGGGAGGGCGAGTAATCTCCTCCTACGCTCAGGCCTCCTTCAGAGAGAATCCAGCCCAGATATTCTTTCAAGAAGTGTTTCTGAAGTTTTCCTGCTTCAAAACAATTAATACTCAACGACCCAGAGCCTCTACAGACTGGGAGGCCTCAGACTGCTCCCAGGTCCGGCCTCAGTTCTGTCCCGCTGTGTTCCCTGCTCCATCCTAAGCGCTCATGATGACCCAGTGGCCCCAGCAGGTCCTCCCAAACTCATGCCATGCTGTCAATGGCCACCCAGTTCAACCCAGGGATTCCAGGCCTACAGAGTCTAATGGTTCAGGAGGATGTATGTGACTTTGAAAAAATATACCAAACATTTTCTTCACCACTCCCATGCAGAGATAGACCATGCTGAGAAAATAAATGCTGAATAAGACGGCTAAATCTTCCTTCAGGTCATCAAGAACCCTGATGCCAAAGACGGAGAGCACAGGCGTATACAGTATTCATTATATGTGGAGAAAATAAATGTAACTCTACCATTACTGAACTTGCAGAAACTAGACACTGACACAAACAATCTTCACTTGTGTGACTTCCTTGAGCCTCACTAAGTGAGAAGGCAGAGAAATGCCACCAAATGAAGAACATGCAACCAACTTACATGATGACGGCCCCTGGATTAAGGCTTTTTTTTTTTTTTAAATAAACCCATTTATTTATTTGTTTAAAAAATTTTTTTTTGGCTGTGTTGGGTCTTTGTTCTATGCACGGGCTTTCTCTAGTTGCAGCGAGTGGTGCGCGGGCTTCTCATTGTCGTGGCTTCTCTTGTTGCAGAGCACGGGCTCTGGAGCGCAGGCTCAGTAGTTGTGGCACATGGGCTTAGTTGCTCCGCGGCATGTGGGAATCTTCCCGGGCCAGGGATCGAACCCATGTCCCCCGCATTGGCTGGCGGATTCCCACCCACTGCGCCACCAGGGAAGTCCAAGGCATCTTTTTGATAAGAGTTAAAATTCAAGCTAGCTTTCCCAAAGCCTTTGTAATATTTTCCTCTAGCTAATAGTACAGTACATACATCTTTGGGCCTTCTTTTTTTCTTGCCATAAGCTATACTAAAATATCTTCCTTCTTATCTTCCATTCTTTCCCATAAAGTGAACTCTTATATCCTCCCATCCAAAAAGGAATGAACCAGGACTATACTGGTTGGGTCTGTTTGAAGAAATGACAGTAAAGAAACAACTTGCCCACTGGATAATTTGATAAAAGTTAAACTCATCTGCAATTTTTTTTTTTTTGGCGGTACGTGGGCCTCTCACTGTTGTGGCCTCTCCCGTTGCGGAGCACAGGCTCCGGACGCGCAGGCTCAGCGGCCACGGCTCACGGGGCCCAGCCGCTCCGCGGCATGTGGGATCTTCCCGGACCGGGGCACGAACCCGCGCCCCCTGCATCGGCAGGCGGACTCTCAACCACTGCGCCACCGGGGAAGCCCTGCAACTTTTAATATCACCTATTTTGTGGGGACCTCTAAAGGCTAAAATATCTAGATAATGAGTTTAACCATGCAAAGAGTCACACAATACCACTTACTCCCAACCCTGGGCCTCGTACGTACTTCAAAGTGTCCCCACTCTGGCCTCCTCCAGCCAAAATACCACTGGGGCTAAGGGGACGGACCTCTGCAGAGCTCTGTTTCTCCTCTGGACCACATTCCACAAGCCAGGACCCTGATACCCCGCGATCAATAAGCCCTGGGTCTGCTTCCCAGGCTCTGCTTTTCCTAGGGTGAATGGTATCCTCAGTGTGCATACCCCCAGGCCTGAGAGGGAGCCATGGGGAGCTTTGAAGAGGGAGAGACAGAAATTAGAGATGAGGCCAGATCGTGAGCATTCGAAAGCTGGAGGCTCCCTGCCACGCAGGGGGAAGCTGGAGATGGGGAAGAAGGTGCATAGGCTGGGCACCACAGGCAGCGCTAGAGGTTCATTCTCGGGGAAAGGCCACGCTCCACTGCACAGCTCTGAGGACTCGTGATGTGTGTTTGCCAAGGATAGATCATACTGAACAGTTTGTTCGCTTGATTACTAATTATAAATATTTAAACATATGGCGTATGTGCCTCCTGTGTCTCTTTTCCTGAGCCCAACAAATGTGACAGTTGAGCCTATATCGCTGTAACTATGAACTTATACCATCTTCACTTGCCTGCGTAGGGTGGCACAGCTAATCCCAAAGCACTGATAATCCCCAAGCAAGAGTGATTCAAAAGCTTTTCTGTCTGGATTCAGAATTTTGTATTTAAAATTCCATGTATCATTGTGTTTAAATAGAGTATTTAAGTATATAGTATATGTGATATTATATATAGCATATAAATTGTGTGTGTATGTAAAAAAGGAAAAACTCTCCATTTTCCTCTGCTCTCTACTCTCTGAACACTCACAGTACTTCTGGTCACCAAATATGTGGGTTCTTTTCCCCACACCAACCAATTCTCTGACAGCAGCAGGGTGTACTGCAATTCAATTCAGTCCTAACACTGTCTACCAGGAGTTAGCACAGACTCCTCCCTCCATCCCTCCAAGTTAAGGTCTCAGTCCCACAATATTTCCCCCACTTCAGATGCCAATTTCGAGTCCCAGGTTGTCACCTGTATTTCCAGCCAATGGACGATGAGTCAGGGATACCCACGACCCCCTCTTTGGGTTCAGTAATTTGCTAGAATGTTTCACAGAACTCAGGAAAACAGATTATTATAAAGGAACTCAGGAACCAAAGTCAAAGACCACATATCGGAACAAAAGATGCTCCTAACACCTTTATCACACTTAGGAAATTTCGAAGGCTTTAGGAGCTCTGGCTAGAATTGGGATGAACCCCCAAACATATACTTCTTATTATATCATTATATCACAATAGATAAATGATCAAATGGTCTTTGAAAGCCCAGCTATGTTCCAAATTATGTTTGCTTCAGAAAAGAGATGACCGTGTGATCACTTGAAGTATGAGAGTTAGGAGTCTTAGCAATCAGGAGAAGCAGACACTACACATCACCACCGAAATTCTCTGTGTGGAGGTAATTAGAGCTGGCTCTAATATTATGTATATTTTGGTTTTATTAAATACCTTGCAGAATGAAATGGCTTGTGTAGGATATCACCAAAAATGTCTAGAGCCACCTGCAGATAAACAAGAAATATCTAACCCCTGAGGTGTCTGGAAGGAAAGATGCCCTGCCTTGTAAGCTGTAGAGCCATGCCTCACACGGAGTTCAGTTCCTCCACTCAAAATCTCCTGGAGCCCTCCCCATTCACTCTCTTCCTCTAAACAAAGGTGGGAGGTACAGAACGGATGGCACAAAGATCAAAAACTACAGGGAACCCTGAACAAACTAAGGACTTCAAGGAAATAGTGCACTCTGCTGCTGTAGTTCTGTAGGAAATAAGAGGAGTATTTCATTTCAGGGCTGTGTTTTAACATGAAAAATGACCCATATTCTTTATCCATTAAACTCTTAGTACATCCCAGCATTGTGAGTCTTAATAACATTTCCTTAAATAACGGTGAAGTTCTATTGGTTTTATTTCTTCCAGAAAAAAATTGAAAAGAGGAAAATATAACATATTGGACTCTAAGATCAAGCTAATTAAAATTGTAAACGCCAATAATGATATCTGACATTTCTTTTCAACAATAACCAATTATTGTAAGCACTCCCCCAATAGCTATTAAATCTATCTCTACAAACCTCATTTTTTCACATTTGGAATATCTAACACAGATCATTTGTCCTGGCCCCTTCCATTAGTCTATGTATAAATATATATTCAGGGGATGGTATGGCTTATGTTTTGTCTAATTAGAGTATCACATTCCATATTGAAAGCAATATTAAGTTGCACTTAGGAAAACCAGAATATTATATGTTAAAAACCAGAATAAAGCTACACATCTGGTATATTTTAGTTGTGGGATATGTAATATTTCTATCCTTCCCAAATTCTGTCTACTGAAAATCAAAATGAACAGCTTTAGGAAGTGTTCCCTTTCTGTTGAAACTTGAGGCCTGAACAGACTGCTTGGTGAATGGATTAAAAATATAGGTGGAAAAATCAAAAATTATTGGAGCGAGGAGATTAGAGCCTAAGGAAGAAGTGATGTGGTTCTGAAGGGTCAGGGGGCACATCTTGGGATACATGGGGCCTGGAGGAAGTCTACTGGAAACATCCCAGAGGAACAGCCAGCAGTGAGTACAGGATGCTGGAAGGTGAACTGACCTAAAGACAGGACCGGGAGGTAGGCTGCAACAGCTCTGCGCTGGAAGTGGGAAGCAGGCTTCCTTCTGGTCCTCGTTGCTTACTCCAGACTCTCACAATCTTGTTGAGTGGGACAGTCACCAAGCAAAGGAAGGCTTTCCTTGGTAGAAGGAAGTACGTACCTCTCTACTGGATTGTGTAAAATCTCCAAAATAAATCGGGCAAGGGCCATTCAACAGAACAGGAATATTTCAATATTTCAGTATTTGTCACCAAACGGCACTCAAGGAGCAGAAGGACGATGAGGGAGCAACATTTTATGAGTCCAGATTTATTGATAATCTTGAGATGTCTTGTTTATTCATGATGAGAAACTTGTGAGAAAGCAACTGTGCTAATTCCCATCTTGCAGATGAGAAAATCGAGGCTTGGAGAGGTCTATGAAATCTTTTCAAGAAAATACATTTAGTAAAGGGCAGGAATCCTTCTGCAGGGTCTTTTCACCTAATATTCCCTCTCCCTGGAAGGGCAGCTCCTTTTCACGGGTCTGGTTCTGCAACAGAGTCCCTCCCTGTCCATCCTTGCTGAAGTGTCTCCCTATGTGCTCTGCCCACAGCCCATCCACTCTGCACCACACTCCTGGCCTCCTTCCCTTCTCAGCACTCCTCTCTCTGAATTCTCTTCTGTATGTCCGTGCTTTCTGGTGAACTGTCAGTCAGCTTGACTAGAATGCCAACTCCTTAAGTGCGTGTCAGTATCCCCAAGACCTAAATATTGGCTACTCACTCAATATTTATTGAATAAATGAGTGAATGAATGAGTGAGAGAGGTTTCTAGCTCAGGTTTATCTAAATCTGAAACCTGAGCTTAATCTACTCCACAAGGCTGCCTCTTTTGACAAGAGCTCAGAGGCTTTGAAGTAAGTGATACACTTGGAACAATTGTTGTGACAGCATTCTGGAAGGTTGTGGGGGGTTATTAGCACTTTTTCCTTGCCCAGAATTTCTGTCAGTGCCATGTGACCAAAAGAGTCCACTCTGAAAGTCAAGGGAAATTGGGATGATGAAAAAATGTCTCCTAGAGTCAAAAATCTCCCAGGAAAGAAGAAAAGGGAAAGAAGAAAAAGAATAAGAACACAAGAAAGGCTCTCTTTGTCCCCATTCAGTTCAGCCAGATAATAGCTAATAATATTTGTTTCAATTTTGGGGGCAGTTGTTATGTGCCAGTCACAATGCTAAGCCTTTAGGGCATGCATCGTCTCATGTACGTGACCGTCGCAACAACACATCAAAACTGCTACTATTGGAAACGGAAGCTCAAAGACATTAAGCAACTTGGCCAAGGTCATACAGTTACTGAGTAGCTTGCTGAGACTCTAACAGGTTGGTGTGTGGTCTCCAATGCCTGTGATGGTCTGAAGTACTGGGAATTCCTCAGATCCATCCCAGTGAGGATGAAGGAGCAGAAAGAGGAGTAGAAGAAGGAGATACTCCAAGCAGAAGACCACGGCGGACAACTTAACGAAGATCTTAACAGCACAAGTACTGCTGCATCTAGACGGACTTCTCAGCTGTGCCCAAAACCCATAGTATGGAACTGGTCTACAGAGTCAAAAAAGAGAATAGAAGCAGCTGTTAAATATATTTGGCTAGCTCATTCTTAGCTTATTCCTTCCCAAACAGGGGATCCCAACCAAGCTTTTTGTAAATCTTTGGCCATCAACCAAGAATTTTGGTTCTGGCCATTAAAAAGAACTCTTCAGTGACTCCCCCAAAATAAAGAGGCAGCCCTCAAATTGAATGGATTTCCAGTTCTCTAGTCTGTGTGGACTGGGACACAATTGAATCTAGGTTTATTGTCTCCCCATGGCTTAGCTGGCCACACATGTCTCTGGAAATGGTTTTCCCAGAAGCCCAAGGTAAATGGTGCTATGGCCAATCCTTGTGTAATCCCTGTGCCTCCTAGCAGTCCCCCCGAAAATGCATATTTGTCTCATTCATCCTCCACTTCATACCCCTGTGGCCCTACCAGGTGCAGGAACATAACTCATAAGAAATATTAACATTAGCTGTTTATCATGGAGCTTGCAAAACAGAAAAGCAATAAAAGTGCAGGCACACTCACTCAATTACCATTGAAATAGATATCACAAAAATTATTCAGTGTCAGAAATCTAATTTTGTATGATATTTCTATATATTTCCACTGCTAATTTTTCTTCCCTCCAGTATTAGTGAATTAATATGCTTCAAATGCCCCCTCTAGCTACCCTGGGGAAAAAAAAACTACTACTTATTTAGTTGAGCTACCCAAATCCATTAGACAAATTTCCTTTACAGCAAAGCATTGATGAATGAAATGTCTCATGCTAATGTAAGAATAATCAATTTAGAATGCTTATGACAATTAACAAAGCTGAAGATACGCCTTGAAGGCTCCATGCTTTGTCAGCCCTGATTTGGATTAAACTTGCACTAATGGGATCATTTTTCTTCCTAAAGGTATTCTTTTTAGGCAGACCTATCAATTAATATGAATTATGCATGTATAAAAGTACTAATGTCATTAATTAGACAAATTAATTTTTATGATGCAGTGGATAGACTAACACTAGATTATATGTGATAACTTCCCCACGGCGCCCGCCGATTTGAAATAAATGAATAGTTTATATTTGTGTGCTTTCCAACGACTCAGTCGGGATTAATCAGTCCAGTCTGTGGGCAGGAGACGGCTGAGATGCTGCATATACTTGATGGTCTTCTCAATCAGAGGGGTCACTCCTGAGACAGCACAGCCCAGATTCCAACAGGGAGAAACTTGGGAATAATCCTACCCAGGGTCATGGGGGAAATTAGTAAACTGTAACCATTTGTTCCGGCAAGCTTTTATTGATCATCTTTCCCAAATTTACATGCTGTCCAAGTGGG
>NW_006786802.1:3848069-3858829 GCF_000442215.2 Lipotes vexillifer | reverse complement strand
TAGGGAAAGGGGCATTTTCCGATTGTTGAATTGGCAGGCACAGCTCATTTATGTCGGTCAAATTTGACTGGTACAATATTTACCTTCTAACTCTGGATCCAAGTTATAACTCCTTAATTAGTGTTAGTTACGCTCATTCTCAAATCCTTTAAGACTCTGATTTCCTCAAGCCTAGTACGTTATCTGAAGTGTACGACAACGAGGACCATTTGAAGTCCAATATCTGTCAGTGTAAACATCACCTTCTTCATCCATATTGCAAAAGGCTTCTGACTACAACTTAGTGAACACCACTAGGAAAGCAAATCCAAAATTATATTACTCTTTTTACACCTTTCTACTCTTTTAGTCTTTGTTTTGCAGGAACTTGAAACATGGATCTATTTTAAATTTTGTAACTGGAATGATTGATGACATATCCTAAAGTCAAACTAGGTCATCCCACCAGGGCAAAGCTGGCAGGAGTTAAAGCAAGCTGATGTGACCTAGGTAATGTCTCAAAGTTGGGCACAAGAGGTCAAATGTGCTCTCTTATTCAAGGCTCACATAGTTACGGCTGGGATATGGTTAACAGCTCAACAAATGCAAGTTGAAAAAGGTGAGTAAAAAAGTATTCATTTTGCTAAACACTTGACATGGGTTCTAAAAACAAGGGGCATCACAGACCTGCAGAGGACATTTACGCTATATTCTAAGTGTTCTTTGTTACATCAAGGATGGCATAACATGTCCATGGAAAGCAAGCTCTTTAGGACAGAGGGTCCTGGGTTCAAATCATGAATCTACCACATTTGGCTGGGTGACCCTGGGGGTTCAGTGTTGCCTCACTGGGCTGTTGTGAGGCTTCAGTGGTGTGTGATTAGCAATACGATGTAGTACCTGTGAGCCTTCCACAAGAAGAATCAGTGTCTTTACTACTTGGAGCAAGGTACCAAAGGCAATGGCAACTCTCAGGGAAAATGTTGCAATTGCCTATAACTAAATACCCTCTTGGACAAATGCACTGATGAGTAGTAAGATGGACTCAAGCTCCAGTAAGAAGAAGTGGGATGGTATCCCATCCTCTCATTCAATTCTGATCGCATTTTCATCTTTTTTGGTAAGGGGTAGGTAAGACAGGAAAAAGTGATTAAGGTAATAGAACCTGGGGCAGACTACCTGCGTTCAAATTTCACTCCCACCATAAAGCAGAAGTGTAGGCTCAACAATTTGCTGAACCTCTTGACATTTCCTTTCCTTGTCTGGAAAATGATGATAATGGTAGGGTTAATTCTGAAAAATGGATTAAATGAATTAAAACTTACAAAGTGCTCAAAACAAGGACTGTGACATAATAGATAATAGTACACACACAAGTAATCAATAAATAAAATTATTTGGCATCCATTGTGCTCTAGATGCTTTATTTAATTTAAACTTCACTACATCCTTGTGAGGTTTGTATAAATAACCTCATTTCACAGATGAGGAGCTAACTAACTGGGGACTGCACATACTGAGTCCTCACCCTCCAGCCATGTGTCTCATCTCCGCACTCTTACTGTTCACGGTGGTCACCAGGACTCTACGATCATCCCCAATATTTTCTGGAGGAGACGGAGAACCAGCAGTTTGTAGAAGTCAAGCCTGCAACTGTGAAAGGAACCAATCTTGTCTAGACCAGCAAAATGAGGGTAGGCTATGTCCAAGAAGGGCCTCACTCTGTAATATCCACCCAAAAGATTAGCTCCCAGAGGTGAAACGCAATCATCCAAATCATTTATGAAACCTTCTACACAGTCTATGATGTCAGATACACTTTTAGAACGTTAAGTTCTTAGAGCAGGTACTTTTATTTTCCTGTCTAGTCATGGTCTTGGTTTAGGGAGGGTCATGTTACTCAAAGCAGGCCAATGATACTAAACTCCTGGACTTTGTTGAAACTGGGAACTGTAAGCTTGGAGCTGAAGGAGACCACTTCTTTGAGAGGGCCTGCCTGAGAATGAAGCACATAAAAAAGCAGAACTAAGAGATGGGGGCAAGAGAATAGATCCTCATAACATTATCTGAACCCCAGGACATATCCATACCTGAAGCCACCTAACCCTGGACTTCTCAGTTATGTGAACAACTGAATTACCATTTTTGTTTACACCAGTTGAAATCAAGTTTCGGTCACTTGCCTCTGAGAGAAATGGGAACAATACAGGAAAAAAAACACCCAGAAACAAACATTAATAATATCAACCAACATCAATGGCTTCTAACAGCAGGGTTTGACATTCACTTGAATTCACTAATTCCCTAAAACATTCCCGGAGGCTCGTTCTTTGCATAAATGTACCTTATAGATTTTATTTTTCCTGAATTCTTGGCTACCAGATCACTTTAGACACAATATTATAAACAATGTTTTAGTAAGACTTGTTAATGTCTCTTTTGGTTGTTCTTGCAAAGGAGGTCACATAACTTCTTTATTCAAATGTGGCGTAAGGTTTCCTGGAAGAATAAAATTGCCACTGATCCAGATGGTTTAGTCACAATGGACTAGATCTTCAAAGGAAACGGCTACTCAGGAACCAGTGTCCACTGTTGTCTACATTATTTCCCCCCTCAATATAATTTAGGGATCAATTAAACTCACGATATTCTCCACTTTATAATTAATCTGAATATGAAAATTTTCCTGTGATTCCGAAAACTGAACAGTAAACATGTTCCATTGACTACTTGAGGGAGTCATCAATAAGATCAACAAGGTTTCCTTCAGTCATTCGTTTCATCCTGTCTGAGCTAGTTTTGAGCAATACACTTGTTTCCTTCCTTGTCTCCATGACATCCTGAGGGCATCATCACTTGGCTGTAAGGCAGGTGGACAGCTCTAAAGCCATAAAAGATCTGGATCAGCAAGGCCCTTTGGATACAAAGCTCGAGCAAGATCCTTTCCGTTCTCTGACCATATTTACCTTCCCTAAAACTCCAAAACAGGGTTGTAGTTAAAACTGTGGTCTTTGGAGTCTTATGACCTGAACAATATCCTTGCCTTATCATTTCTTCGATGCAGGCAAGTCACTTAATCCCCATATTATATATACAATGGAGATAGTGATAAGAGAGAGTTAACACATTCATTTGACCAACTTACTGAGCATTAACTATCAACTAACAGGCCAGGCACTCTTCCTTGCTCTCATGAAGTTGATATTCTAGTCCATCTTGGCATGATATTGAGAGGCTTCAATGAAATAATGCCTATAAAATGCTTAGCACTGTGCCTGGCACACTGTAAATGCTCAAGAAGTGTCAGCCTTTGTTGATGTTATTATTGCTAGTTATAGTTAGTTAAGTCCTCATAACTGCTGTGATGAGGACATATTTCTCCTACCTGGCACTGCCTTCTGCTGAAAGCTCAAATTCCCAATTCCCAGGCTGCATCTTTTCAAAAGAGGCTCCAAACCTAAATGTCAGTCATTTTTGCCAGTCTCTCCAAGCTCCCAGAAGACTTGATGACTCCCTCACTAACTCACTGCAGTCAAAGTTTCCTTCCCCAAAAGCATCCCATTGTGTGTGTGTATGTGCTCTGCGCAGAAGAAATAGCACAGCGTGGGGTGTATCCAAAGGAAAAGGAAGAGTGACATTAACTCAACAAGTGCAAGCACTCCTTGTAGACGAAAGGGAATCACAGGGTTTGAGGAAGCCACATGAGGCTCAGCTCTCACTGCCTTTCTGTCCAAGATTGTGCTTCCCAGCTAAACACTCACTATGCAAAATCCAGGGATCTCCATGCTGTTCAAGTTGGTGACACGGTGTAGCAACTAGGGTTCTTTGGTTGCAAGCATCAGAAACTAACTCCAGCTGATACAAAGCAAAAAGGGAAATAATTGGTAGACCATGTGGTAGTTCCCACAAACCACAGAAAAGCTGGAGTGCTGGGGTAAATAGTATACAGTGATCCCAGCAGGGATCTGACTAGCAAAAGCTAATGAATTGTCTCTTCCAGGAATTCCCTCAAATGGAAATTTTTCTTTTGTTAGTGGTTAGTTTATTCAATTATGGTTGAGTCATCGCCCATAACTACTCCAAGTGCAAATGTATGATCTATTGCCTTCAGCACCATCTTCTAGTGTTCACCATTGGGTTTCTCAATGACTGGAAAGAAAATACGAATGGTTACATCCTTGACTTAGCGTACTCTCATTGCAAGGGAAAAATATGGGCAAAGTAGTTTTGTTTTTGTTTTAAACTGCAACCTCTATCATCCTGGTCAAAACATTAACATGCAAGAGATATTTTGGGAGGTAAGACTTAGATGGCCCTGATGATGGAAGGTGGTCTCTAAGCTTTGTGCTCCTTCTGTCTGCTCTTCCAGCAGCAATTGGTTCTCAGCGTTCCCCATAAGGAAGAAATGCCATTTTTTCCATCAAGCCCTATGGAAATCTAAACCTTGGGGACTTAAATTGTTAACCATACTCAACATTTTTTTCTTTTCAATAAACTTTTTAATGAAGTATCACAGAGAAAATAATACATAAATCATACATGTACAGCTCAAGAACTTTTCTCAAAGGGAGCACACCTGTGTGACCACTATTCAGATCAATAAATGAACCATGGTCAGAACCCCGGAAGTCCCCTGTATACTCCTCCAAGTCAAAACTCACCCAAAGCAACCATTTTCTTGACTTCTTACAACACAGATTTATTTAATCTGTTTTTAACATGTATAAAGGGAATCACATAATAGGTATTTGTGTGTGTGTGTGTGTGTGTGTGTGTGTGTGTCTGGCTTTTTTTCATTCAAAATTGTGTTTCATCCATAGTTTTCATCCATGTTTTTGAATGTAGCAAGAATTAGTTCACTTTTCATTGATGTAAAATGTCTCATTGTATGAATATACTACAATTTATTTTTCCATTTTACTGCTGGTGTAAGTTTGTTTCCAATTTCTAGCTACTAAGGATGCTGTTATGGACATTCCTTTCCATGCCTTGTGCACATGTGTATGTGTCTCTGTTAGGTATATACCCAACAGAGGAATTTCTAAATCCTAAGTTAAATGTGTATTCAACTTTAGTAGAGATCACCAGTTTTTAAAAGTGGTTGCCTCAATATACACACCCATCCCAATGTAGGAAAATATCTATTACTCCACATTTTCATCAACATTTAGCATTTTTAGGCTTCCTAATTTTAGCCATTCTGGTGTATGTAGATATATCTCATTGCAGTTTTAAGTTGCATTTCTCTAATGACTAAGGAGGCTGATAGTTTTTAATATGCTTATTGGCCATTTGAATTTCCTCTTTCATAAGGTGCCTATTCACCTTTTTTCATGTTATATTAAATTCGGTGTATTTTAAATTGTCAGAATAACTTCTTGTTATCCTTTTATTCCTGATATCAGTGATTTGTGATGTGTGTGTGTGTGTGTGTGTGTGTGTGTGTGTGTGTGTGTGTGTTTTGTGCCTCCTCAAGACTACCCTTTTCCATTTATAGATCACAGGCAGAGTAGACTCAGTATAATTCTTAAGGGCCCTAGGATTTTAGGAATCGTAAATGAGCACTGGCTTCAACTTAAAGTCACCCACTGCATTAGCCCCTCACAAGAGAGTCAGCCTGTCCTTTAAAGCTTTGAAGCCAGACAAGGACTTCTCCTCTCTAGCTCTGAAAGTCCTAGACGGCATCTTCTCCCAGTATAAGGCTGTTTCATCTACGTCGGAAATCTGTTGTTTAGTGTAGCCACCTTCACTAATGATCTGAGCTAAATCATCTGGAAAACTTGCTGCAGCTTCTACATCAGCACATGCTGCTTCACCTTGTCCTTTTATGTTATGGAGTTAACTTCTTTCCTTAAACCTCATGAACCAACCTCTGCTACCTTCAAACTTTCTTCTGCAGCTTCCTCACCTCTCTCAGCCTTCACAGAATTGAAGAGAGTTCGGGTCTTGCACTGGATTAGGCTTTGGCTTAAAAGAACGTTGTGGCTGGTTTGATCTTCTATCCAAATCACTACAACCTTCTTCATAGCAGCAATAAGGCTGTTTTGCTTTCTTATCACTTATGTGTTCACTGGAGTAACACTCTCAATTTCCTTCGTGAACTTTTCCTTTGAATTCATGATGTGGCTAACTGTTAGGTAGAAGGGGACTAGCTTCAGGCCTATCTCTGCTTTCAACATGCTTTCCTCACTAAGTTTAATCAGTTCTAGCTTTTGATTTCAAGTCAGAGATGTGCAGTTCTTTCACTTGAATACTTAGAGGTCACTGTAGGGTTATTAGTTGGCATAATTTCAATATTATTGTGTCTCAGGGAGTAGGGAAGCTTGAGGAGAGGGAGAGACAGTTGGGTGAGCAGTCAGAACACACACACAGTATTTATCTACACATTATCCTTGATACATGTGTTATTTATAAGTGTGCTGCCTCATAGCAAAATATCTGAGAATTTTCTAATAATTAAAAAATTAATATCTAGGTTAATTTCACTGTGGTAAAAGAACATACTATAGATACTATCAATCCTTTGAAATTTATTGATATTCACTTTATGGTGTAATATGGGTAAATATTCCATGTCCACCTTAAAAAGAATATGTATTTTTACAGTTCTACAGCTGTGGGTGCAATGTTCTATAATGTCAATTAGGAGAAATAAGTTAATCGTGTAGCTCAGGTCTCCCAGGGTATAATTTTTAAGGCTCATTTTCTCAGTGATTAAGAGAGGTATATTAATATCTTCAACTATGCTTCTGGGTTTTTTTTTTTTTAATTTCTACTTTTAGTTATGTTGATATTTGCTTTATATATTCAGAGGCTATGTCTTAGGTACATACAAATTTGGAATTATTCTATCTTCCTCATGTATTTCTCATCTAATATTATGAACTATCCCTCTTTATTATTCACCTTTGCTTAAAATCTACTTTTCTGATATTAGCCTATCTACACAACACCAGCTTTTTTTTTTTTTTTTTTTTTGGTTAGTGTTTGAATGGTATGTCTTTAATGGTATACTGTTTCACTCTATAAACTTACATTTAAGTTTTGTCTTGAAGCTGCATATAATGAGGTTTTAAATTTTTATTCAACCTTACAATGTTTGTTTTTTAACTGGGACATTTAGCCTGAATAAATTTAATGTAATTACTGACATATGTGTTTATAATTACCATCTTAGTTTTTGTTTTCTATATGTTCCACAGATTTTATGTTCCTTTTTATCTTCTTTCTTGTTTCATTTGGATAAATAAAGTAGTTTGGACTATTCCATTTTCACTCCATTAATTGTTGGTTATATATAATCTCATAGTTCTTTCATTAGTTAAACTAGATATTGTAAAATGGATTCTTGATTTGATAGAGAATAACTAGTGTTGATACCAACTTCTGATTAACACACAGATCTTAGAAAATTTTAACTGCATCTTCCATCTCATGACTTTTAATTCTACCTACATTTTTAACCCCACAAGATACTGATATTATTAATTTAGACTCTACCCACATATTTGTGGGGTTTTTGTTTGTTTTTCATGCTTTTCTTCATTTTTATGTTTCTATCTGACTGAAAATATAACTCCTTCTGTCAACCATTACCACCTTACTATTTCTTTTATTAGAAGTCTGCTGCTGGCTAATTATTTTAGATTTTGTTTGTCTGGAAATGTCTTTATTCCACTCTCATTTTTGGAGGATATTTTCACTTAATATAGAATTCTAACTTGACAGTTTTTTCTTTTAGCACTTTGGAAATGTCTTCTTTTGTGTTCTGACTTCCATTATTATTATTATTATTATTATTATTATTATTCTTGCGGTACGCGGGCCTCTCACCATTATGGCCTCTCCCGTTGAGGAGCACAGGCTCCAGACGCGCAGGCCCAGTGGCCATGGCTCACGGGCCCAGCCGCTCCGCAGCATGTGGGATCTTCCCGGACTGGGGCACAAACCCGTGGTCCCCTGCATCGGCAGGCGGACTCTCAACCACTGCGCCACCAGGGAAGCCCAAGCTTCCATTATTTTTGCTGAAAATTTGCTTGTGGTTGCTTCTTTGCAGAATTCTGCCCCTCTCCCAGCTGCTTTTATATTTCTCTTTGTTTTTGGCTTTCAGCAGTTTTGCTACTATGAGCCTAGGCTGGTGTTCTGTTTTTATTTATTTTTAATTTTATACTTTTCCTGTCTGGGTTTAAATAATCTGTAGCATGATGTTTTCTTCAGTTTGGGAAAATTCTTGGTCATTATCTTTTTAAATATTGCTTTTGTTCCATTCTTTCTCTCCTATTCACTAAAGCTCTGATTACACGTTTATTAGACTTTGTATGTGTTACCCATTTTTATTGCTCTCCATGCTTCAGTCTGAATATTTTCTATTGACTTGTTTTCTGTTTCACTAATTCTCTTTCCAGTATGTTTTAGCTGCCATCCAACCAATCTATTAATTCTTAATTTCAATAATTTTTCAGTAACAGAAGTTCCTCTTGATTCTTCTTTTTTATAGATTCCAATTCTGTGATGATATTCTTCATCTTGTGTACTTTGTCAAACATATTAATCACCATAATTTTAAAGTCTGTGTCTTAATACACCAATATCTGGATTGTCTATGGATCTGTGTTATTGTAGCTTTTTTTTTCTTTTGAATTTTCATATGTAGTATGGGGTCCTTGCAGCCTATTAATATTTTATTCAGTGCCACTTACTGTGTATGAAATCTGTAGAGGCTCTGGATGATGTTATCTACATCCAAAGAAGTTCTACTTTGCTTTATCAGGTAGTTAGAATAGAGGTATATCACCTTACTCCAGTGTAGAATGAAGCACATTTAAACTGAGACATTTCTGAATTGCCCTTATCCCCAGGATGTGGCCATTCAGTGGTACCCACTGAAATCCAGAGATGTTTGCCAAAAGTCCTTCTCTCCCTGGAGGATTCCAAACTCTAATTTTGTCTCCCTGGCACCAGGAGACTGTCAAAAGCTCTGCCCAGTATCTTAGCCTCTGGGCTGCTGATTACAAATTGTCAAATGCCTCAACTGAAAAAGTCATGTGGAATTCTCAATTGACTTCTCTACACTTTCCTCTCTAGGATTCTGCCCTCTTATGAGCTTCCTTGAAAATTCTAAATTCCAATTTTTATCTCCCTAAGCAAAACATTTTGCTCAGATTCTTCTCGTAGCTGATGTTTTCTTAGTTTATATTCTCTTACCTCTTACTGCTCATGAATCAGCAAGCACCTCAAGCAGAAAGGTGCTGAAGACTTCGAAGTTTAACTTAATGCATTCCCCTTTTCTCCAGGACCACTCTTATTTACCCTCGGTGCCTCATTAGCTTTCCAATACCTTCAAATGGAGTTCTAAAACTGTTCTCCATGGGTGGCTGGATGTGATCGATACAAGCTAGTCTGAAGGGAAGTTGGTAATAATAATAATCATATATCATAAAAACCTCTAATCTTGTTGCAAGTATTGAAAACTCAAATTTCTACAGAGATTGAGCAGGTAAAATAAATGGGGAAAGTGTGCCAGGTAAGGATGTCAAAGTGCAAACCACATACATACCCTGACTAACTAGGGAAGTGCTGTGTACTATCCATCATTGGACTTAAGAGTTGAAGCTGGTAATGTAGACATTTATGTATAATTTTCCGTATTTTAAATATTGTAAACTTTAAAGAAGTTTTTCAACCTGGACCTAGCAATTTATCTCCAGATTACATCTAACCATGAATAGGTAGTTGACAAGCTCTTTCAATTTTTATTTTTTTGAAAATCTGTTATTTACTAGACTACATCCACATTTGAACTTATTCAAAGACTATTTTTAAGCAGTTATTACTCATAAAAATCTGAGCTGGGTTTAACAGGAAATATATAATTAACAGTTTGTTACTTTTTGGAATTCACCAATAAGTCATGACTTAAAATAATATAATTCAAGAGAAAAATAACTTAAGCACTCAGTAGACGATCACAGGTATGAAGTTCAATGGAAATTTGGAGAATGAAAAGATCTCTTCTGTCTGGAGAGCTAGGAAGAGAGTGGAAGTGAGTAACAATGTGATAGAACATGAAAAAGGAATGAACTAGGCAAAGGCAGGGAGTCCAAGAGAGAGCAGGCTGCTTTGGGAAATGAGGAAGAAATGAAGGATGCACTTCTTCGCTTCAGGAGGAGGACAAGCAAATCTGAGTTTGGCCTTGCACTCCAGAGCGACTCAGCCTAAGCTTAATTCCTATAAAGAATCATCAGCGTCTTTATCAAACTACCAAAAGAGAACCACCAAAGCACTGCTGTTGGGTCAGTTCCTCAGTCTCATAAACAAGCCCCTGTGTATGTAATTATAACTAATATATGGGAGGAATGGACAGGGATGAACAGATGTTGGAACCAAATGAGGATACACAGAACACACCAGTGTGGTATAAAAACCCGAGTTTATATGGTGCAGCTGGCTGTGTTGCATGCTTTTTAAAAAAGTTATTTACAAAGTGTGGCATCTGGCCTTCTATTGTCAAACCTCAGTTTTTCTTGCAGATCATTTTCTCCTGATACAAAGGGGCTCTAGCAATGCCGGTAAGAGACTTCACTAAAACTCTCTGAAAAAGAAAGCCTAGGAATTAGAAAGAAGGGTGGCCCAGAGTTCCCATCAGAGCTAAAGGGGCTGAGTTTCATTTGTCGACATTTCAAATCTGGGCTCTGTGAGTCTCCTAAAGCTATTGAGAAAGCCCAGGTCTATTTTGCCTGTGTCAGCACGATGCTAGTCAAGCGGGTTAATGGATTCCCCCC
>NW_006786802.1:3840183-3847973 GCF_000442215.2 Lipotes vexillifer | reverse complement strand
TCCCCCCCCCCCCCCAACTGAGGTGTCCACGGAGCTGGTACTACATAGAACTAAGCAGGAAGTCACAAGATGTAAGAAAATATATGCCATTAACAAGAGTGAGATCTGACCCAAATATACCTTCAACTCATTCCAAATGAGCCCCTTGGAACTATCCTTCCTCGATCAGTAGTTTTCAAGCTGCCTTTGTGAATCCAGGGGTTATAGAACCTGCCACAGAATCACAGAGCTTCTACGTCACCACGGCAGCTTTATGGAGGCCATCACCAAGAGTCACAGACTTCCTGTTCTCCAGTGTTTATTTTGTTTTTTATGATACCTCGTTTTCAGAAACCTTTTCAGTTTGGAAACCCATGAAACTTCCTTTATCCCCAGCCTCATGATGCTTTAGTGATTGGCTTGAGAAGCAGTAAAGTATTTGGGTTAAAACATAAAACTCTACATATAGGGAGCCTGAGTTCAAATTCTCTACCAAGCTGTGTTGATTAGGGGAATTGTTTAGCCTCCCTAAACCTCAGTTTTTTCATCAACACCAGGGACTGTCTAACTGAAACAATGTGTAGGAAGCATTTGGCATAGTGCCGGGCACACAGTGTTAACAAAGTAATATCTACTATTTTTAATCCTATCTCCTTCGGTGCATTAGCTATGATAGAGTTGTAGCTGTACGCTTGCTTCCATAGCTTATTTATCAAGTTCACTCTTTTATAAAACAATTTTCTTTTAGCAAATTCCTACTCCTGCCTGCAAACTCAAAATGTTGCCCTTTCTGAGCAGCTCTCCTTGCATTCCCCTACCTCCCTGAGTTCATCACTTCCTCTGGGTCTCCACGACAGAGCAGGCATATTATGCAGATGCGCTTCGCCATCCCAACACTCTCTAAGGGGAGCTTTTCACCCTCTTGCAATTATTAGTGTATATGCACATCTTCCCTCCTTGACACTGAGCTCATCCACCCATCCATCTCCTGCTTTTGAATATCCTGCCCCCTGAGCTGTTTCCAGGGCAAAGTCAGGTTCTAGAAATGCTATAATGTAGACATGAATGGGAACGGTAAGCTCTCAATGAAGTGGAAAGGTCTCTTGCTGCTCCAGACTCACACACTGGACCGAGTTTTACCTTCTCATAGCCCATTCACATGTGTTCTCTGAGCAGTGCCTCCTATATAGCTTTCAGAAACAAGACGTGGATTGGAGCAGGCCAATTCCCTATTTCGGCCCCTCACCCCACTGGTGCATGGCATCTGGGGGCCTCCTCAGCTGCCCACAGCATTAAGGAGTTGGACCTCCTGACTGGAAATATTACTTCTCCATAAAGAAAATATTTTTCAAATCAATTAGAAGCTTCTGTGACCTGCAGCAATTTAGGAAATCAGCAAAGGCTCCTTGTTCCTCCCGCAGGCTATATTTTATTATTGGATTAATGTGCAAAAAGCCCCTATTTTGTAGCACCAAATATTTACTTTGGAGAAGTTATCTGGTTTTATCGTGGATTTGCCTTGTACTGTCAACAAATTACTGCAGTGTGCATAATGAACCATGGAAGTAAAGAAAATATCACTTGGAAGCAAATTTTTGCTATTCAGGAGGGGATCAGTGAAGAGTTAACATCCGGTCACCCACTGACTATGTCTTGTGACCTTATCTCATAAAGCATGCAGAAATTTTTATTTTTATTTTAAGCATATGGTCTGCTTTAAGAGTATGGGCCAGATCTCTATTGCCAGAGTTCCACCTGGGGGCTTGGTTCTATAACATAAAGAGCAATCATAACTTCTCCACTAAGCCAGGGAGAACAGTCAAATAACAACAGTGGTGAGGCCATGGGGTGCGGGACAATGGTCGGGACGCTCCTGTGTCTCTACTCAGAAAGCACCTTTCAGGAGCTGCCTAAACAGTGAAATCAATTCTCCATTATTGGAAAAAATATTTAGAAGACCAAAGTGTGGTACTGACTCAGTTCTCTTATTGATACCTCCAAGAATATTTGGACAAGAGGAAGAAGCAATCTTCCCTAATAGGTGGATACCTGATACTTTTGTACCCACTACTTTTGAACCCACGGTTCTACCCATGAAATGGCAATCAATGTGAAAACTGTCCATTTGTCCATTCAACATGGCAGCCTTCTTCCTGTGACACAGTGGCTGGTACGGAGACATTCTCTATACTATGTTCTTAGCTTTCTTTTCACGTGTAGAGTAAGGTTTTTGAGAAGTCTGTTGAGTATCTCTCCCAACCCCTACTGCCCCTGACTGCTTTTCTGCTCTGTCATCACATCCTTGTCTAAGCTCATGTTTTACAAAGTGATTGTCCTTTTATTGCCCTCAGCATGCATCCTTGCGGCTTTCCATTTTCTACACTGTTTCCAGAGCACTGGTTTTGAAATGCAAATCTAGTTTTCCTGCTCTGCAGATGAAGACAGACATCCTTAACCAGGCCTGCCAGATCCTGTATGCCAGCTACACTGCTCTCTGTTCGCCCAACCAGGTCTTCTTCCAGACTCCAGAATGCCTCCTTTTCTTCTGCTTCTGAGCCTTTGCCCGTGCTGTGCCTTCTGCCTACCATGCCCTTCCTACTCACACCATGGGACCTAATTAACATCTACTCCCCACCAAGACCAACGTCAACGTTGGTCAGCGCAAGGTCAACGTCCCCTCTGCAGCGTTTTACCACAGTTGGAATTTTACATTCATGTTGTCATTATTTCCTTAGTGTGTGTCTCTCCTAACACACGAGCTCTGTAAGGACAAGGACTTCATCTTTTCTCTCCCTTCCCATCACTGCATCACCAGGGCAGAGCACAGTGCTGGCCGCATAGTAAGTGCTTAATATGTATGTGCTGGAAAGAATGTATGATCCCCAAATGTGAAGCTGTGAAATGAAAGCAGGTTGCCTTAACTCAAAAAAAAAGCCAACACAAAACAACTTGTATACAGAAGAAAAACAAACAACCATGGTCAATATTATTCCAAGGTAGTTCTATTAAAAAGTAATAGATTCTGGTCAAGTCACTGCTTCTTGCCTTCGGCAGATCTGAGTTGAAGGCTTAATAAAGAAAAATGAGCAGACAGGCCCTGTTTTCTAGTACTTTCCAGTGTGACAATCATACTGACAAGGGCTTAGGGCTCATGGAAGCAGTACTCAAATGAGGTACACCTCTTGCCCATAACTGAAGGAAGCTTGGCTGTGTGGTAGAAACTCCCTGGAGGGCAAGCAGTACTCACATTGCCCAGTGAAGATGTCATTAGGATTTTTACAAACATCCCGGTTCTCTTCTCTAGGGCACATGAAACTAGATGTGACCATGTAACTTCCTTTGGGTGATAAAATGTAAGCTGAAGATATTCTTGTCATGTCCGGTGGAGGCTTAAAGAATCAGAGCATGATTCTTACTTTGACTGTCATAGAAGCATATGAAACCTCTGTCTGCCTAAGCCCCTGAGTCACCACGACAAGCAGAGTCCTACTGCTAACCCGTGGTGGACTCGTACTGATAAAAAAAAAATGAGCCTTTGTTGTGTTAAACCACTGAGATTTGGGGCCCTAGACCATGCTGGGTGATGCACCGCATTAGCCCTGCCGACATGACGGCTCAGATCAGAAGGACACGCCGAGGGAAGAAGGAGAATGAGGATGTGAGAACGGGCATAATAGGAGGAGGACGGAACACCTACTGAAAGGAGACATGCAGGATGGATCTGGGAATTCATTCATACTCATAACTGAATATGGTGGGTTAGTTCTAGAATTCTGCCTCAGTGTAGAGGCTGTGGAGTAGTGCAAGGGCAGGGCTGGCCAAAGGCTTACGGTTGGCTAGAAAATGAAAGACAAGAGAACCAACACACACACAAACACACATGTTTTACAATTTGCTTCTGTCCCTCTACTTCCTTCACTTTGGCCACAGCAACCATACAAATATCCACCCCAATCCCTGTCCCCAAAAACTGAGAATCCAAAAATACTTCTCTAACCTCAAACCCTTAATGCCCTTCCTCCCTGCTTCTGCCATTTCATCTCACATCCTTAATTATGAAATCCACAGGTTTTGAAAAAAATAAACTAATTTATTAAGAGTTACTGGTATTCCAAAAACTCTTATTTGCGACTGTCTGCATTTTCCAAAATTCCTGTAATTAACACTTTTATAATCCCAGACCAAAACCAAACAAATATCACCCATTTAAAATATATATCTAAACCGACTTGTCCATATTCAGTTGCCAAGGCCAACCTTAGGCTATAAAATCGACTACAGCAATAGCACACAAACCACATCATAGTGAGGAATAGCCAAATTCTTGCCCATAATACTCCCAATTGACTATAAGATCGTGTCACAACAGGATACCAGAGGACAAGTTTGCCATACTTTTTAACTGTGTTGAGCTACCATCAACATTCTATTAACTTCCCTCAACTCTCTCCAGCAAGTCTGTTTCACGGAGGGTGCTTCCAAGGGGAAGACAAAGAGCTGAAAATATTAGACAAGTCTGACCCCAACTAGGGCACAAATTATTTTTACTTATTTCTTCAGGTGACAAGGCTTGGGATTAAACTGATGGAATAATAATTGTCTGTGGTATCTTTCATATTCAGTGAATGCTATAGGGCGCACTGGATCCAGCTGTATATTCGGAAGGATACCATCCCTCAGTTTGAAACCAAAGTAGTCAGCGTCTCAAATTTTGGGACATTGATAAGAAATAATGATTCATATTTGTACAGCGCTTTTTATGGTCTGTTGCTTTCTTTCCCCTTAAGTGCCTTTACATCCATTGTCTTAATCATTATTTTCATCAGCACCATTTCATTAGCAAGGCAAGTATAATTCCTGATTTACAGGTGAGGAGGCTGGAGCCCAGAGGGATTAGATGGCTCATCTAAATGAGAATAAAAAGGAGACTCAGGAACTCAGGTTACTAATCCCACTGCTTTTATAACAATAAATGCTGGAGAGGGTGTGGAGAAAAGGGAACACTCTTGCACTGCTGGTGGGAATGTGAATTGGTACAGCCACTATGGAGAACACTATGGAGGTTCCTTAAAAAACTACAAATAGAACTACCATATGACCCAGTAATCCCACTACTGGGCATATACCCTGAGAAAACCATAATTCAAAAAGAGTCATGTACCAAAATGTTCATTGCCGCTCTATTTACAATAGCCCAGAGATGGAAACAACCTAAGTGTCCATCCTCGGATGAATGGATAAGGAAGATGTGGCACATATATACAATGGGCTATTACTCAGCCATAAAAAGAAACGAAATTGAGCTATTTGTAATGAGGTGGATAGACCTAGAGTCTGTCATACAGAGTGAAGTAAGTCAGAAAGAGAAAGACAAATACCTTATGCTAATACATATATATGGAATTTAAGGGGAAAAAAAATGTCATGAAGAACCTAAGGGTAAGACAGGAATAAAGACACAGACCTACTAGAGAATGGACTTGAGGATATGGGGAGGGGGAAGGGTAAGGTGTGACAAAGTGAGAGGGTGGCATGGACATATATACACTACCGAACGTAAGGTAGATAGCTAGTGGGAAGCAGCCACATAGCACAGGGAAATCAGCTCGGTGCTTTGTGACCACCTAGAGGGGTGGGATAGGGAGGGCAGGAGGGAGGGAGATGCAAGAGGGAAGAGATATGGGAACATATGTATATGTATAACTGATTCACTTTGTTATAAAGCAGAAACTAACACACCATTGTAAAGCAATTATACTCCAATAAAGATAAAAATAAAAAATATATTCTGAGCTACTCTTACTGGGCCCCTACGATATGCCCTATGATGTTAACTCCTTCAATGCCCACAGCGACCACATGAGAGAAATTTTATTATCCTCAAAGTAAGCATGAGTAAACTAAGTCTGAACTGAATTGAAGGAGGAATGTAGACACAGCCACCCAGCACATGAATCTCACACCCAGACCAGTCTAACTCCAAAGTCCATACTCTTTACACGACACTGGCTCCCACAGGAGAGCATATTCACATTGATTTTAGAAGCTGACATGGTAAAGAAGAGCACTAGATGTTTTCACACAGTCCATACTGGTACTGCAAATTAAACCACAAGGACCGAAGACTAAACGTCACCTAGAGAGGTAACACAGAAAAAAAAAAAGATGTAGGACTTCTACTTAGCAATTATTTTGCTTGTTTATTTATTTCTAGACAATCTCCTGGTTTTGTGTACTAGAAAGGGCTGGAAAAGAGAAACTTTGGGTTAAACTGGAAGGAAAAAGGTAAATGGATACTGTCGAGCTGGTATGGTGAATGTTGGTTGGGTTTTGCCCTGCAGCCTGGGGCAAGATAAGGAAAGCTGATGTAAAAACCTCGAGATTATATTCCCGTGGGGAGTGGGAGAGCAGAGTCCAAGTGAGGGGGAAATACAGGGCTACCAAATTGAGGCCCAGGGCTTGGACATTTTCTACAACCCTGTGCACTGGGGTGGGGGATGGCCCATGGGTACACAGGCCAGAAGTTCTGTGTGTGGCAGGGGCAGGGTGCTGGCTGTGATGGAGAATGCTGGAAGTCCATCCAATCGGCCTCTTCTCCCTGCATAGGATTAGAAGTGCAACAAGGCTCCCCTCTGCTCAGCCAGACCACATTTTCCAGACCCCTTAGAGTCTCACCTGTGGACTGTGACAGGAAGTCATGTGTCTGGTTCTGGTGATATTAGATATGCTTCCTCTGTACTTTCTTCTTCCTACTGGTTGGAACCTCAACATGGTAGCAACCCAGCTTCAACCACGAGATGATGACAATGCCCCGGGGTGTAAAGGAACAATGATTTGGCAGGAACCAGGGTCCATGCGGAGCAGGGCTGTCCTACCAAACCAGATCACTCACATGGGGCCTGGTACACGAGGGAGAAATAAACTCCTTTGTTCTTTATGCCTCTTGTGTTGTTGGGTCTCTCTATTACAGTAGCAAAAGCTGACCCTAATTAATACAGAAAATTGATGTAGGGCACTCAAAAATAGTCCTCTATTACACATCTTAAGCATCCAAGTTACTTCCCACAAATGGACCAGAAATTCATAAACAATACTATAAAGCACAGACTTTGCTCAAAGAGAAAGTAACTCTCATGAATCAAATCACAGGAACCTACGATCACTTCTTGATCAAGAATTCTATTCCGGGGCTTCCCTGGTGGCGCAGTGGTTGAGAGTCCACCTGCCGATGCAGGGGACGCGGGTTCGTGCCCCGGTCCGGGAAGATCCCACGCGCCGCGGAGCGGCTGGGCCCGTGAGCCATGGCCGCTGAGCCTGCGCGTCCGGAGCCTGTGCTCCGCAACGGGAGAGGCCACAACAGCGAGAGGCCCACGCACCGCAAAAAATTTTTAAAAGTTTAAAAAAAAAAGAATTCTATTCTGGGTTTGACCTAACAAGCATGCAATAGGCAGTATGTCCTATTTGTTAAGAAGTATATTTTGTTCTGATAATCTCCACTTTTAACCACTGTTTTCATGCCACCTTGTAGTAAAGGCCATTAGGCAACTTGAAGCCATCTTGTGGACAGGCAGACTTGAGAATTTCATCAGTCTTCATTTTTTCTCAAAATAGCAGTCTGAACCACAAACTGAACCCAAGTTTTATTTATCCTCATGTTACTCTGTAATAAATCTATTTTGTCAATCCATTTTTAAAATATTATTTATTAAAAATAAAAGTATAAAATCAATTTCTTAAAAATATATGAAGACATAGGGCTTCCCTGGTGGCGCAGTAGCTGAGAGTCTGCCTGCCGATGCAGGGGACACGGG
>NW_006786802.1:3838309-3839964 GCF_000442215.2 Lipotes vexillifer | reverse complement strand
AGAGAGAGAGAGAGAGAGAGAGAGAGAGAGAGAGAGAGATGGAGAGAGAGAGAGAGAGACATAACAGTCACAAACTTCCAAGAAGTCACAATTATGCATCCCTTTGCATGTCCATACCCCTGTGTTCTATCACAGGCATGTGCTCTCTCTCCCCCATCCTCATCTTTTCACGGTCTCTTTCGGGTCCTAGAAAGAAGGCTACAAACCGGTTTAAAGTTCCTGGGACACAAGATGATTGAAACAGTGAACATTTAAAATTCACACGTGCAAGGTGAACATCTGGAACGCATTCAAAAGAGGGAAAAATTATGAAATGAGAATATTATTAATAGCTAACATATTGCAAGACATGAATCAATGGACAACCTGTCTCCTAGATTCTTTTGGGGGAAAAAATATTTGAAAGGAAAATGTACAAGACTGAAGAATATACTACTACCATGGAAGGAAATATGATTTACGGCATCACCTTTCAGAGGTAAACTTGTCATTTGTTTAAAATGCTGATAATGTCTGCACTCTATTCTTTCCTCCTGCTTTACGGGATGCTGAGGGAAGATCTGTGTAGTTAACGAGGAGTTTTTTCTTCACCAGGGAAGTGGGATTTTCACACTTGCACTTTGTGGTAGCGAGTCTCAGCCCCACAGTTTATTTTTGTAATAATTAATAAAATATCACACTTCCTGACTTCCTTGCCCCTGCCCAGAAAGGGGCTTGCTGCCACCTTTCCGGGTGCTGTTGTAGGAAATGAAGCGATGTTACATGAGGATCCAGCTTAGGAAGGAAAGCATTACGAAGGTCCTTGTGTTCAATTGAGTGCTTTCTCAGTGACAGCTTCATCAAAGGGTGACTCCAGTGGATCCCCAAACGTGTAGTACGGTAGAGACGGAGACTGGTATTTATAGCTCCAGGTGTTGACATGCTCAAACAAACTCTGTCTATTTTATTAAGAGAAAAATAGTCCTCTATTACTCTTATTTTAGGTGTAAGGGAAAGGAACTCATTGCAATGAATCTGGCAAATGTGTCTCAAACTAAATACAAAACGCAAAGGATTCCCTTTCAGGAGTAGAAGAGTCATTCATCCATTTAACAAATAAATATTTATTGAGTGCCGACCAGACTCCAGGCACTATTCTTGGCATGGGTGATATGGCTGCGAACCAGACAGACAAGTCCTATTAAGAAAAAAAAAAAAAATGAAAGAGGCAAACATAGTTCGGGGAAAAAGATATTTAAGCATCCCAGGTATGAGTCACTCTGAGGACCCAATCACTTTGTTAACACTCAGGGAAATCTAAGAATGGTGTTCAAGACTTTTCACATCCTATCTGGCGGGCGGCCAAATCCACCTCCCACTAATCCTGCACCATCTCCATCACCATCACGACCATCATCATCTTTAGCAATAAACACGATAGTAAGGTTTTTTGACTACAAGCCAGACATTAAACTCAATGCTGTATGCGCTTCACACCTTTACTCTTCACAGCAATCCAATGAGTTAGGTGGTATTATTATCCCCATTTCATAAATGAGGAAACTGAGGCAGAGATATGTTGACAATAACTTTGCCCCAAGTCACACAACTTATAAGTGAGAAGCCCAAGATGAGAACACAGGCAATTGAGTTCCTGAGCCCACTTCATAGCCATT
>NW_006786802.1:3821591-3838299 GCF_000442215.2 Lipotes vexillifer | reverse complement strand
TTTCCCTACGATATGCAGGACAGATCAATCCACAGTGAGTCATGCATTTTCCTCTCCCTGCATGGTGGTCCATGCTGTTTGCGAAGCCCTGGAAAACTCTTCCTAACAGGACAATAGAGAAAGCCTCCCCCTATAGCCAAGATCAAAGAATGTATAGGCGACTGAGGACCCACACAAGTCCTCTGGTCCTCCTACTTCTGAGAGGACACAAAGCTCAAAAGCAACCCACGCGCTATCCAGTATGTAGTCTATGAAGGAAAAGAACGGGTCTGAAGGTCACATTAAAAGTGAGCGAAGGTTCTGCCCCAAAATTGAAATGAGAAAATGAAATATACAGCTTTTCATTTGAGTTAAATCAAATAAATATTTGTTCACTTCATGCTGCCTGGGAACCCACTGCACAGGTCTTCAAGTAGCTTTCAATTTTAAAGACAGAAGACATACTACAATAAAAACAGGACCTCTGCCATCTTGCATTTAGTAAGCCCTTCCTTAATGTCTTCATGAGCATCATTTTGTTTGAAACTCAAACACTCTGGGAGGTAGGAAGGGCAGCAATTATTTTCACCACTGGATACGTGGGGAAACTGAGGAAAGAGAAGAGAATGTGAATCACTAAACACATGCTAGACGTTAGGCTCCTCATTCATGTTTCATCAGAATCCTTGCTCAATAAGGAATCTCCCAAGGGAATACACCCCTTCATTAGACATATTTCTGAAGCGCCTAGCACCTCGGCTTCAGGTCAGATCGGAGCAAAGGCACCCACAATAGCACTTCTCTTGCCCCCATCCTATGTGCTGCTCTAAACCCCACAATGAAACAAATCCCAGCAACAGAGACTCTGCAACATGCCGCCACACTGCAGCGCTGCCTGAAGACGTTGCACAAGTTGTGGCAGCTCAGGCAGCGAGACTTTTATCATTTGTTCACATTAATGTACTTGGCAATCACACAGAAGAGCTTTTAAATCTAATGGGTCAGACAATAACAAAGCAGAGTTACACGAGCATTTTCAAAATGATGGGGCTGTGACCCTTTTAGGTACATCATGCTGCCTTATCCCAGGGACGTGCTGGAGTTGTAGTACATCACATACACTTCAACTCTGTTCCCCTCTGTGGAACCACCACACAGAAGTCAGTAAATGGAGAGTATGTGCAGCATGGGGTTTCTCCAAGGAGCATATAAATCCGCACCTGTGTGGGTGCATGTTCGTGTGTGCGTGTGTGTGCCCGTGTGTGTGTGTGTTTGGGTGCACATGCATGTAAATTTCTCTGCCCTCCATAAACATCTCTGGCCGAAATTGGGATGACAGGCTACCTGGAACATAGGTATTCAGGCTAAACGGGACTAAACTTCAGGCTGTGAATCACAGATTCTAAGGGCTTTCATTGTGCTCTGTTTTCTTCTTGAAGGTTCTAAAACTTCTGTTATTCTCCATCAGCAGTGGGCCGGAAGTTACCTTCCTAGACTAAAAATGTATTTAGATTTTAGGCAACGAAGTTTACAAAGTAGATCAAGACATTTTTTCCATCAAGTTTGAGGGTTAGAAAATTGTTTTAATTTTTTAAATAAAAGTATAGGATGTCTATCATATGAAGAATTGATGAAATACTTTCAGAACTCTCCATATTTACTGAGGCATTTTTTCTTGAATTACTTGCACACCCCATTTCCAGGTGATACCATCATCGGTCCTCTTATCAGTGTCAATAATTCCATTTGGCAGGCAGCAGCTAATTCTTTTCATGTGCTAATGATTAATCAGACAAGCCTATTTACTAATGTATCAGAATGCATTAGAAACATAAGGTAATGGCGGACAGAACATCAATTCAGATATAAATGAACTACATTTACATTGGATACCTATTGACTTATGCCACAGAATGAAGTAGAAAATGCAATTTACTTGTAAACCATTAAAATGAATGAAAACAGAATTTCAAACTCCATCTTCAAACATAACTTTATTGACTTGGCTGTGAGCCTTAAGGGAGTGTCTAACTAAGTTTAAAATATATAAATAACACACTAATTCATTTTGCCATAAGAGAGTTAGTGTCTCACCAACTAAATGCCATGGAATTTACTAAAGTTGGAACTAGCACAAAATAAAGAGAGGTCACAGACCGTAGTGTGAGGACATATTAGGGTTCTCGTGTTGGGGTTTTCTGATTTTAGCACTCTTCTAATCTGGCTTTGTCCAAAATCCTGCATCTGTGCATGTCCCAAGGACACTGGTCCCTATCTAACAAACCAAAAATTCAAGAGTAAAACCCTTATGACAGAGAGAGAGGGAGAGAAAGAGAGAGAGAGAGAGAGGAAGGTGGGGCTTTGGGGAGTTAGGTCAAGTAATGTTATACTAGTAAACATACTATGGACCAAAACATTGAAACACTGGAAAGCGAAGTTAGGAGTCTACACTGGACTTTCATTGGCTAAAAGGGGCTATCAGAAGATATTTAGAGAAAGATGAGAATAAGTTTTAAGATCACTAAAAACGGGGGGTGGATTTGAACTATTTAGTATAAAAAAATAGCTGAGCCTCTGGGATGATATTTTTGCTTTTCATCTAGATGTTGAGCGTGAAATAGACAAGACTTCTTGTCTCAGAGCTTCTCAAGTGTATAGCAACAGACAAACATGAGGAAATTGAAACTACTCAAAGAAATATAATTAAATTGCAAGCTATTGTTTGTATCTATGACAGCTCAGATCCAACCAAAGGACCAACAACTGCTTTTGAATTAGAGACTGAGGCAATTGTTGCAGTTTTGAAAACCCAGTCTTGGGAGAGCTCACAGGAGATGTGGGGGTGTATATTAAGGGAAACTAACCAGCCTGACTGTCCCTTTCTTTTGAATCTCTCCATCTTAGACTACACTGTAAGGTGTTAATGAAATGTAATGTGTACCCGGAGCAGCAAGCATTTTCCAAAGCATATTCCCAAGAAGTTGTCAAGAGAGGTTTGTTGATAAAGAATTTCATGATCAAATACGTTTAGGAAATTCAATATTAGCTTCCCTTTCTAACCCTTTGAAAATTCACAGGGCACCTTGGCATATTAAAGGCTCTGAAAAGTCCTCCAGTAAAGAAAACTTTTCAAATCTGTTCCACCAGCATTTTTCAAGCTTAATTAAGCACAGGGATATTTGCTTCCCATATGCACGGATTCAGTGTTCCATAAAGCACAGCTTTAGAAATATTAACAACAAAAACACTGAAAATTTGAAATAAAATATGTCAAGCCAAGTAAATCTATTTCTTATTCTAAAGAAAAATGGAAAGCATCCCTCATTGCTATTATTTGTCAAGACAGAAGAAGCTAAAGGAACCCCCTCCAGCCTCAGCAAAAGGAAGCTCTCCGCGTAATTGAATCAAATGCTCTCTTTTCTGTGCTTGGGTCCCATCTGCTAACAAATACGAGACACACACACCTTGCATTGAGAGGCACATGCCAGAATGGGCACGGGTCTAGGTGCTCCTCCCACTAAAAATAATACCACTTCAACACTCATTAACCCACTCAGAAGGACCTCGTGCAGCTATTACTGCAGGTACCAAGAGAAGAATTAATAGCAGCTTTGTCTGTGCCCAAAAAGGAACATAAAAGCTCTTCCCGCTTATTCGCAACATCTAATCCATCAAGAAACTGTCCAAAAGATAAATTGGAGCTAAGCTGACTTTTGTTAATAATGTAACAATTTTGAAAGTGCAGCTTTAATCAAGGGGAAAATTTTCTAGAACTTGACAACCTTTTCCATTCCCTTTGGTATAGGCTCCATTCTTTTTCAAAACTGTCTAATGCTGTTTCTTAGGTGGTGTTCAATAGAAACCAGTCTATAATGCAATGCACTCTCTTTATGTGATATTTAGATATGAGATTGATCTCGTGGGCACCCTGGAGTTCTGAAAGTAGGATTATTGGATTTTGTGGCTTTCTCAGATGTTGAAGATCTTTAAACAGTGTCTTGCAAAGTTGCTACATCCCGCCTGTCTGTAAAACACTTATGAACTCATCAAAGAAGGCAGACTCCATTTTAATTAGACATGGTGGGCCAAGGTGGGGGCTAGAAGCCAACCTCCTCCCACCATCTAGTTAAGTGCCAGGACCACGTCCACTTCCATACCTTGAAAAGAAAAATGAGTTCATCCGTCTCTAGATCAATAGGGCCTTAACAGGAAGACTGCTGACACAGGGTGGAATTCAGAATTCACAATAGCAGCGGGGACAAAAGACTTGGTTGTTGAAGCACAAGTTTGGCAGCCGTGTTATCTCCAGACTCCTCAAGAAGACTTTAATAGCTTTGGACTTGGGCTGAATCAGATGGGAGCAGCAAAATGATAGTTCAGCCTCATGGAGTGGCTCCCATTTAAGAAAAACAAGGTAATTAAGATACGGTATATCTCCTCTGAAACAGAGCCACATACTGGGGAGAAAGGTGGGGAGGGATAGATTGGGAGATTGGAACTGACATTACACACTACTATATATAAAATAGATAACTAATAAGGACCCACTGTATAGCACAGGGAACTCTACTCAGTACTCTGTAATGGCCTATATGGAAAAAGAATCTGAAAAAGAGTGGATATATGTATAACTGATTCACTCTGCTGTACACCTGAAACTAACACAACATTGTAAATCAACTATACCGCAATAAAAGTTAGAAGAAAAAAAAAAATAAGGTAGCTATTGTGGAAAAGACACTACACTGTTGTGGCCCACAGACCCTCGGGAGCCCCGGTATCAGGCATCAGGAATGTCTGGAAGCAAACTGGCTGTTACTCCAGAGGAGAAGTTGCAGGGATTCTTAGAGCACAACCACCTGGAAACTCATGCTACACAAGCTGGTTCATGCATCTTGTCACTGCAATCAAGTAGTGATTTTCCTTTTCAGATTTGCAGCCAATGGACCAACCAATCCATAAATGCATACATGAACAAGAATTGATAGGTATTCTCATATCAAGTGTTTCCTTCCATCATTGTTTTTAAACTAGCAGCACTTGTATTCACATTTATATTCAAATATAATATAACATTCTACCTGATGTAGCACAAAATTCCATGGGGCCTGATTTCCCGTGTATATATATGTGCAGCACAGGTACACTAACCACTGTCTTGGCTCTGAGGATAGAAGAGATGTTTGAGATGGCCCACTGGTCCCACTCCAGTACTGATGCTGAGGGCTTTCTTTAAAATACCACCATCACTACAAGATACCATTACACACCTATAGGAAAGACGGAAGTCCAGAACCCTGACAACGTCAAATGCTGGCTTAGATGTAGAAGAGTAGAAATACTCATTCACTAGCACTCATTGCTGGTGGGAATGGAAAACGGTACAGCCACTTTGGAAGACAGTTTAGCAGTTTCTTATAAAACTAAACATACTCTTATGGTATGATCCAGCAATCATGATCCTTGGCATTTACCCAAAGGAGCTGAAAACTTATGTCCACACAAAAACCTGCACAGGAACATTTACAGCAGCTTGATTCATAACTGCCAAAACTTGGGAGCAACTAAGATGTCCTTTGGTAGATGAATGGATAAATCGACTGTGGTAAATCCAGATAATGGAATATCTCTCAGTGCTAAAAAGAAATGAGTTATCAAGCTATGCAGGGAAAGACATGCAGGAATCTTGAATGCGTACTATGAAGTGTAAAAAGCCAATCTGAAATGGCTACATACTGTATTATCCCAACTTCTTTGCCTTCTGGAAAAGGCAAAACTATGGAGACAGTAAAAAAGTCAGTTGTTACCAGGCTTGGGGGGTGGGGAGGGATGAATAGGCAGAGCACAGAGGATTTTTATGGCAGAAATACTCTGTATGATACTATGATGGATATACATGCCATTATACATTTGCCTAAACCCACAGAAGGTACAACATCAACAGTAAACCACAGTGTAAGCTATAAACTCTGGCTGATAAGGATGTGTCAGTGTACCAGTAGGTTCATCAATTGTAACAAATGTCCCCCTCTGGTGGGGGTGTTGATACTGGGGAGGCCACGCCTACATGGGGGCGGGGGCCACATGGGAAATCTCTGCATTTCCTTAATGTTGCTGTGAACCTAAACCTGCTCTAACAAAATTAAGTTAAAAAATAAAGATAAAAAATACATAAAGCTTAAAAAAATAAAACTTAAAATAAAAAAATAAAACTTAATAAAAAACACACCACAACGCCCTCTGGGTGCCCAGGACACACGCCCTCGGCCTCAGGTATATATAAGTGTCCCATGGTATTGAAATGAGGGTTGGCCACATGGGGTGGGTGAAAGGGGCTCAACCAACGGGAAGGGCAGCCACTGTAGGTCCCCAGGGCAGGCCCTATGCTATATTCAACCGAGGGGAGGGATGGCTGGGCCCCCTGAAGATACAGAAGATGTCCCCCTTCAACTTCTAAGTGTACACCACTGACAAGGCCTTTTTGAAAGGATGCTGAGGCAGAGGTTGAGGAGCCTCTGGATGCGGGCTCTGCTCTGCCCACTTGCTCCCTCCATTCACAGCCAGCTTCATAAGCCCACTAACCGCTTTCCCTCTTTACCTCTGCCATCCTCTCCCTTCCCAAAGTCCAGGACTTTTGTTTATTCCTTGCTTATTAGGCTTTCCCCAGATCTATGCTCAAGTTATGCTCGTGGGTCTTCCCCTCAACCTACAGCCTGGGCTTTGGAAATGCAATTACCCATCGAGGACTCCTCCTTTCACTGTGGTTGGGTCGCCCTTCCCTTGAGCAGTGAACACAGAATGCCTAGGTGACTGAATGGGAGAAGGGGCAAAGGGGAGAAGGAAATGCCCATGTGTCCTCAAACACATAATTCTTTCAACTTTTAAAATGTCACAGCATTCTATAAAACGCTCCAAGACTTCTAGGGACAATGGCTACTGAACTTGCTTAAAATGTCAGGGACAGAGTTTCAACACAGTGTTTCTTTAGTTAAAAAATGGAAAACTTAACTGGGATCCTGAGGTTGGGGTGGGTGGGATAGTACTGGGGGAATCACAAGATGTTGGAACAAGGGGACAGGAGCTCTACTAGGTGGCTCCACACCCACACCTCCAGCACACACAAACACAGACACACTGACACAGACACACTCAAAATATAATCATTGTCTATACATGGTTGTCATACACCACAGTTATTTGTTTCTAAGAAAGGGAAATGACCAAAGGCTCTATGTCACAGTGAGAAAAATATTAGATTCAGGATTAAAAATCCTGGCATCAAGACTCACTTATCCCTTAAGAACTGCGTGACCTCAGAAAAATTCTCTTTTCTTTCTGAACCTCAGTTTTCTCAACTGTTAAATAGAGATAACCACTTCTCTTTCCGGCTGGTCTCACAGGATTGGGAATTTTACGTGAGATCATGAACAGATAAATGTTTTATAAACTGTAACATATTATCCCCTCCCTGAGGTTTCAGGTTGGGAGGAACTAATAAATAATTACCAAATTTGGGAAAGAGAAAGGGGACCAGGGAGGAAGAAAAGATCTAAGCTGTGTGAACAGAAAGGATTTATTGTGGTTCATATTCTCCACCCTTATCTCCAGATGCAGCCTCATCTCCCAGCCATCCTCTGTGCCTAGGAATCTAGCTCTGTGTTAGGGAAATAGGGAAGGTATGGTGCCCCCAGCAAAGCCCATCCACAGTCCACTTCCTAGAAGGAAATATAAATATAGTTTAAATCTGCTCCTTGGATGTTTTTGGCACTGTCTTATCCCTAGCAGGTAGAATTGAGGTTGAACTAGGTATCCAGCAAATGCCTCGATTTTCCATGCATGCCATAAAGCAGTGCTTTCCAAATGTAATTCACAGACTGCCAATACCAGAAGCATCAATAAGGTTGTTAAAATGCAGAGTCCTGGGCTCTCCCCCAGACTGTGGAATCAGACTGTGGGGCCTGTCACCCAGAAATCAGCTTTTTAAGTGATTATGCACGCTAAAATGGAGAGACACGAAATTTGAGGCTGGGGATAATAATAATGAAAATCACAATCGTAAGAGCTTAATTGAATTAAACTTTTCTTTACATGTCAGACACTACCGTAAGTTCCTTGTATGCATTAATGCATTAATGCCCACAATCATGCTATGAAGTAAAGTACCATTATTATAACCAATGTGCAATGAAAAAACAGAGCTCATGGAAGCAAGTGACTTCCCAAAGGTCATGCAGGGAATAAGTTCCAAGGCTGAGGTTACCACCCAGATCCTGGTCTCTCCAGGGTACAGACACCAAACTCATACCTACAGGCAACATGAGACAGGAAGTACATGAGTGTTCAGTGTCCCTAACCATGGGCAGGATACACTCCTCAGGTTACGCTAGGGCAAAATCAGCAGCTTCTTCTAGAGCGAAGATCCCCCTCAGTGTCCACAGTCCCCAGAGACAGACAGCCCCTCTCACTTATTCCATTATGTTTTGCTGCTTGAGATGCATTTGTGATGTTTCATTTATATCCCCTGATCATAAAGTGATTGCATCACTAAAAAGGCTGTGATGTTGATTTATACTATAGTTGCCTGTGTCTGTTAATTAGAGAAATATCATTTGGCTTCCTACGGCGGAAAAACAGTAAGTTATAGAGGAGGAAGGAGAAGCCATCGTCCCCCAAACCTCTGCTGGTTACTCCTCTTGAATCTTACTTATGATCCCAAGCAATTTTATTCCATTTACACCGAGAACCTTTGGAAAAAGCTGTAACTTGGACTGAGAAGGAAGGAACAGTAGAAAAAATAAGGTGGGAAAATAAATGTAGAAGTCATCTCTCTCTGTACACCGGGGCACAGGAACAGTCACACACAGAAGCAGAGGTCAGGCCACTTCGAGTGTTCTTCCTCAGACACCCTTCCCACCCCACCCTCACCACGAACATCGCTGTCTACAAGGCTGGACTCTTTCTAGTAAAACCAATGAATAAGCAATGTGCAAGAAGAAGGGAGTTGCCTCTTAGGAACAGTGACCCCATATTTTCCATGCAGTGGACTGTGTGCCTGGCCAGGACTGCCTTTTCTCCAGCAACTATTTCTTGTTTATGCCTGAAGGGGAGTACAAAGAAAGAGATTTTTATTGATTGATTCGATTGTTTACTCATTCAACAAATATCAGCAAGTACTTCCTACACTGCAGGCCCTAGGTTAAGGCTGGGCATGCAGTGGTCAGCAGAAATGGTCACAATCCACAGAGCTTACTCTCTAACGGGGGAGATGACATGAATCAATCAAACAGATTTATGTGAAATCATAACCCTGCCGCATGCTATAAAGTGACCATGAGAGGCTTCCTCAAAGAAATAATATTTGAGTTAAATATTAAGAATGAGTTAACTTGGTTAAGACAGCGAAAATCATTCTAGAAAGAAGGAATGGCATGTGCTAAAGCTGGGAGGAAGCAGGGTGAATCCAAAGGATTCGAAGTTCCCCAGTGCGACCACAGGGGACAGTGAGGGGGCTGGTGACCGCAGACTGGGCTGGAGAGGCTAGAGACACCATACAAGGTCCCCGAGCCAGAAGTAGCTTTTATCCCAAGGGCAGAGCAGTGGGACTCCGCTGCAAGGTTTTAAGCTAGGGTAGGGGAGTGGTGTGACCCGATTTGCATTTTGAAGAGATCATTGTTATATATCTTGAGAAGATTTTGAGTTTCTTGAGATCAAAAAGGCCAGAAAATTAGGCTTAGGTAGGGTGGGGTGAAACATTATGCAACGTCATGGCACTTGACTCAACCAGGGCTTCGACACTGTTCAATGAAGATGAGCTTGTCTTCTTCCCGGCCACCTCCCAGCCCCATCCCTGGATCATCTATTTGTACCCATCCATATTCACGCACGGAAGCGTCTTGTAACTGGCAGAAGGTGAAAGTAGGAAAGGGAGGGAGACAGACTGATGGAGGGGATGACACAGTGTCTGCTCCCTGCCCAGCTCCTGGGCCTGGATTTGAGCCCACGTCATGAGAGGGGTGAGAGCTAGAAAGTGACGGAACAGAGGCTGGTGCAACCTGCTCCTACAGATGCTTTCCTCACAAAGCCTTCCTTGGCCACTCAAGTTCAGGTAAGCCCCTAACAGGCCTCCCTGTTTCCATCATAAAATGACCAAATGCATTTATTCACTTCTTTGCTAGTTGTGTCTTTTGCTCTTCTCTTTATCGCTATAACTTAGCATGGTCCCCTCCATATAGTAGGTGCTCAAAAAGCCTTGGTGCAATGAATGAATGGAGGATCACTGAGTTATGACTTCAACAGCATCAGGGGACATTAACTTTTAGGGAACCTGCTAGGGCAGGCTAAAGAAAAATACGAAGAAGTTAGGGTAAGGAAGATAAACAGGGAGGGATCCTTTTTTTCTAGGGTGGCCAGGGAAGCCCTCTCTGATGATATTTGAGTAGAGACCTGAAGGAAGTGAGGGAAGGAGCCATTAAGATATCTGGGGAAGGAGCTTCCCAGGCAGAAGAAAGGGCAAGTACAAAAATGACAAAGAATTGTTAGAATTCATGAGTGAGTTACAGTTGATGCCATATTTTCTTGCCTGAGGATTTGAAGGATGGCATGTCATTCCCTCAGGTTAAGACCCTTGGCACAGACCAAAGTGGGACCTCCCTGGGTATTATCAGCAGCAACCACTCTAGGACACCTTCAGGTAGCCTCACAGGTAAGATTTCTGGAAAGTGGAGCCAGAGGAAAAAAAAAATAGCAGTTATCAAGTGGAACTGTAGCTTCAGACTGGGTGTTTTCAGAGGACGTGGGAGGCACCCCTCATGGGAGCACCGGGGGAGGTCCCAGAAAATGTATAATAGGAAGTTAGGGTAAGACATGGTAGTCCAGGAGAAAATTCTTTTTCTAACCATCTACTAGAAAGTTTTAGTACTATGGGGACTGGAGGTTAAGGAGAAAAGACTTGACTCTTGATGACTTCTGACACATGAAAGTACTACTCACTTAAGCTGAATCCTTCTTGGAAAGGTCTGACGCAGGGTGGTAGGCATGAAAAACAATGCAGTGCATGAAAACACTTCATTCCACTTAGAAAGCCTTCCAATACGGAGACGGAAGCTTCCAGGACCCTACTCATCCTCAAATGACACACCCTTAACGTCCCAGACCACACCTCTCATTGCATGATCCCCTCACTGGCCACTGAGATCAAACTGGGCACCTTTCAATCTTTTGAATTCATCCTGTTCCCTCCCAGATTTTGCGTATGCTATTCATTCTTTCTGGAATGCTTTGCCCTGTCTTAACTGAATGAATGCATCCTTAATATTATACTACATCCTCCAGTGTTTTCACTTTGTTCAATTTAAAAAACAATGGAGGGTCTCTCCTGGTGACGCAGTGGTTAAAGAATCCGCCTGCCGATGCAGAGGACATGGGTTCGAGCCCTGGTCCGGGAATATCTCACATGCCGCAGAGCAGCTAAGCCCATATGCCACAACTACTGAGCCTGCGCTCTAGGGCCCGCGAGCCACAACTACTGAGCCCATGTGCCACAACTACTGAAGCCCACACACCTAGAGCCCGTGCTCCGCAACAAGAGAAGCCACCACAATGAGAAGCCCGCGCACCGCAACAAAGAGTAGCCCTCGTTCGCTGCAACTAGAGAAAGCCCGCGTGCAGCAACGAGGACCCAACACAGCCAAAAATATAAATAAATAAATTTATTTAAACAAGAAAACACAACTGAATGTAACTTTGTAAAATGACCTGATACCAAAAGCTCTACAGAAAGTCAAAGGAAAAACTTCCAACTTTAGTACATGGTAGGGTATAGTACTTCAGGTGTTTTAGCAGTGACTACACAACAAATATTCATCATCTGTTGTATGCAAAACACCAGGCACCAAAACAGAGAACTAGAGAGACAGTTCTCCTGTGGTTGTGACTTGAACCCAGACTTCACTGGCTGTGTGATGTGGGACTCGGGTCTACAGCCCAGTGCCAGCATGGGTTCTCAGAGAAGGTTATTCTGTCCGAAGACCCAGGGTTATATTTTTGTTTTATTAAGGCCCTCCTTCTGACCCAAGCAAGGGGAAAGAGAAGCTTCAGAAAGTGCCCTCCAAATGATGTGTGTGTATGTATCAACAGCAAATACCTGAAACTCTTAGTTTTACTCTTTTTGATTTTGCAACTATGATTTTTGGTCTCATTTCACCATGGAAAGATGGCCTCAGAAAGTAAGAAATAGACAACTTTGTAATGCATCTGAAATATTCTATCTATTTCTGTTTTTCAAACAAATTTTCATGCTTTTGAACACAGAAACCATTCTGTCAGAGAGAGTGCCCATCTTAGAAATCATCTGTTGTTGGTTGAATGCTATTCCTCAAAAACGTATGTCAAAATCCTAAGCCCCAGAACCTCAAAATGTGATTAGACTTAGAGATAGGGTCTTTAAAGAGGTTATTAAGTTAAAATGAGGGTGTTAGGAGGGTTAGCCCTGATCCAACCTGACTGGTGTCCTTCCATGAGGAGCAGATTAGGACACAGACACAATGGACGGAAGGTCATGTGAAGACACAGGGAGAAGATAGCATCTACACGCCAAGGAGAGAGGCCTCAGAAGAAAGCAACCCTCCCAACACCTTGATCTTGGACTTCCAGCCTCCAGAACTGTGAGAATATGAACTTTTGTCATTTAAGCTACCAAGTCTGTGGAACTTTGTTATGGCAGCCCTAGCAAACTACTGCAGCCATGTTCCATCCCTGTGTGAACATCATACCAGCCAAGTCCCTGGTACTGAGAGCAAAAATTTGAAATTCACCTCACTGCCACCCCCCATGCCCAAGATGCCCGAGGGTGAAGCAATCTCAGAACTGTTGTCTGCTGATTTATGTAATACTGTGGAAGTTTTAGCATCTTCTGAACTCTTATCAGGGGCTGAAACCCATCCCACATCTAAGGACCCCTTATTCCAGAAACACCCTGGACTTCATTCCTCTTCTATCTCCACGTCCCATGAACACCCATGAAACATGCCCTCCTATGGTTCTCAACCAGAGATGCACATAAAAATTACCTAATTAAATTATACTTGTCAAACATTCCTATGTTGGTTCTACCTCTGATCTCATGAATCAGAATCTCAGGAACCCAGATGAGGAAATGACACATCCCAAAAATAAAAAGACAACATAACTGGAGATACCAAGGATAAGCAAGTAGCCCTTGTGGCACTTATTCTCTAACATGCAACTAGGTCTTAGTATGGCCGAGTTTTATATTGTCCATTCTTCCATTCCAGAAATTAATTTTAAATTTCTCAAGTCTTAAGTCACATGAGAGCCCTTAACTCCTCTGCTTCAGTACCTGGAGCTTTGCATATAATAGGCAGCTAATATTTGTATAACCACTGCTGAAATACCTAAAGTACTGTATCTTATTAAGTACTGAAGCTGGAAGTTTTTTCTCTGGAAACACTTTTTGGAGAGCTTTTTGCACTTTACAAAATTGCAGTATAATGTTTTTTTAAATTGACAAAATGAAAACCTTGGAAGTTGTGGTAGGTTGTTACTTGGGTGGTCACACCTTTGTGCAGCTTCTTCCCAGCATGACTCCAGCTTGGTCATGTGATTAGCTTTGGCTCCTGGTAAGTGACAAGTGTGATGCAAGCAGAGGCCTGATAAACTCTGGGAGCAGCACAACAGAAATAGAATGTGAGCCACAGACATTTTCAAATTTCTAGCAGCCACATTTTAAAAAGTAATGAAGTTAATTTTAATATAGTATATCTTATTTTGCCCATGCGTAACATAGTATCATTCCAAAATGGGGTCAATATTTTTAAAACATACTAGAGATATTTTACCTTTTGTTTTTCAGATGCAGCTTTCAAACTCTGGTGTGTATTTCGTACTTAAGGCATATCTCGATTCAGACCAAACATATTTCAAGTGCTCTATAGCCACATGCAGCTAGTGGCTACTGTACTGGGCAGTGCAGTCTTGGATGTTAGGACTTGTCCTCGGAAAGCACTTGCTCTTGGGGTGCTCCCTCTGGGATCCCATCCTTCATGTTATGAGAAGCCCAGCCAAGCCAGGAAGAGGGCCCATGGAGGAGAAACAAGACATGGCCAACAGTCCCAGGTGAGCTCCTAGCTGGCAGCCAGCATTCCAACTTGCCATCTCAGAAACGGATCCTCCAGCCACATGGGAGCCATCCCCACTGAGGCCGCATGGAGCAGAGGCGAGCTCTCCTTTTTGAGCGCTACCTCAATTGCAGAATCTTGAGCAAGGGCATAGTTGTTGCTGTTTTAAGGCAGTGAATCATGTGGTGATTTGTTAAGTAGCAACAGACAACCCAAACAGAAGATATCAAGGATACCAGCTGATGGAACATTAATGATTTTCTTCTCTCCCTCAGTCAACCATTCATTTTCTTTTTCTTTCTTTTCTTTCTTTTCTTTCTTTCTTTTACTTTTTCTTTCTTTCTTTCTTTCCTTCTTCCTTCCTATCTATCTATCTATCTATCTATCTATCTATCTATCTATCTATCTTTCCTGACCGTGCTCCACAACTTGTGGGATCTTAGTTCCCTGACCAGGGATTGAACCCAGGTCCATGGCAGTGAAAGCACAGAGTCCTAACCACTGGACCACCAGGGGATTTCCCTCCATTCCTTTCCATTTTGACTCTTCTGCATATGCTCAGCTGGAGTCAATGGATGATGCAAAAGAAGTAAAAGTCTGGGTCACCATATGCAAGGAATTTATAGGCTAGCTCAGAAGCCACTGCTCAGTGGTGAAGGAGCATTACCTTAGGAGCACACAGATGCGGGGTTCCAAACCTGGCTTTGCCACTGTATCAGCCTGCTCAGGACGCTATAACAAAACATCACAAACTAGGTAGCTTAAACAACAAAAAGTTTATTTTCTCACAGTTCTGGAGGCTAGAAGTCCAGGATCAGGGTGTGGCAAATTTGGTTGCTGATGACAGCTCTTCCTGGCTTGCAGACGGGGCTTTCTTGCTGTGTTCTCACAGGGCCTTTCCTCTGTGCATGCATGGTGAGAGACAGGTATGTCTGGTGTCTCTTCCTCTTATTATGAAGACACCAGTCCTATTGGATTAGGGCCCTATCCTTGTGATTGCGTTTAACGTTAACTGCTTCCCAAAAGGCCATATTTCCAAGCGTAGCCACAATGGGGTTAGGGCTCCAGTGTATGAATTTGGTGGGGGCAGGGAGATACAGTTCAGTCCTTAACAGCCACTGACCTTCCGTGTAATCTTAGCCAATTCAGTTCACCACCCTGAGCAACCTTATTGCTATACCCTTTCTCATAAGTATGATATAAGGATTAAAGGAGATTATAGACGTGAAGGAGAGAACAGAAAAAGAATCAAAAATATTTTTTAAAAATAATAGAGGATATTCTGGCCTTTTTTCCATCTTTGTGCATTCTGGGAACCAATAAATCATGCTGAATAAACAAATGACAGAATGACCAAACGAAAAAACAAAACTAATGAATGGGGGAGAAAAATTATCGTGACACATGAGAGAACAAAATGAAAATCTTGCCTAGACCCAAGGATTCCTGCTGGGTAGATGATGGAGTCAATTGTAACAATGACGAGGAGAAGACTGAGGGGGAAGAGGAGGACGGCGGATGTGCTGAGCACTTACCAAGTTCCAAGGAACTTGCAAAATGATGCCTATATTTCTATTCATTTGGATTATTACTGAAGCAACAAGGCAACCCTCTAAAGTAAGCACGATTAGGTTCGGTCTCTTGAGAGAGGAACCAAAAACCTGACTGAGACATTTCGAGTCAATGAGAACAGAAGTCAGAGGTAGGAAAGAACAATGATGAGACCACCTTTAAAGGAGATGCCATTCTGTATCTGAGTGAAGACATGAGGGCAAAGGGAAAGATGAAGACCGGAAGCAGGTAAGAGATTTTTGCATAATGTCTTGAGGAGAAGGAGGAAGAAGACAGAAGAGGAGGAGGATGAAGGGGAAAAGGGGGAAAGAGATGGAGAACGAGCGATAAAATCAGTCGTGGTAGACCGAGCACCAGTGGATGTGGCAGCTGCGGCACCAACAGGGCCAGCTTCGTGGGCATGTGGCCTGTGCAGGTGCACAGGGCCTCACACTTAGGAGGGCTCTGTGCTTGGTTAATGCTCTCGTGTCACCATCTTGAAATTCTTAATTTTGGATCGTTTTGCACTGGGCCTCACACAGTATTACGTGCGGCCCTAATGGTGTAGTATGAAAGCTCTTATGAGCTGAACTTTTTCTATGAAATGTGATGGAGATCACTGCACACACGTGAGCCCATTTCCAAAGACGATGAATAAGCACAGACAGTAAGGACCCAGGAGGGGATGGGAAGAAAGTCAGTAGACTCCAGTGGCTAAGAGGCTGTGGAACAAAGAAGAGGAAGAGTCAGTATAGCCTGTGAACACAACCCCATGGTGGGCCCTCTTCCCCAGGGAGCTGCCCAGTGGTCACAAAGAGGAAGATATGCTCATGCTGCCTACACTGGTCAGGTTAGAGGAGACGTCCTTAGTAGCAGAAAGCTGGTGTCCCAATGGCCATATCACGGAATGCCAGAATTCTGTAGTTCCCAGATTTTGCACTTGCTGCTGCTAAGCCTATTATTTAACATACAGAAAATCCCGAAGACATCATTCATTCATCCATTCACTGATGCATGCAACATTTTATGAACTCTCAGGAATG
>NW_006786802.1:3761878-3821581 GCF_000442215.2 Lipotes vexillifer | reverse complement strand
GGAATGCCAAGTGCCATGCTGGTCCTAAGAAAGAAGTAAAAATAAATAAGTTCATCTCTTCTTTCAGGAAGCTCTCAGTTAATGCCCTCAGAAGTATAACACACGCCCAAAGTATAAAGCAAGTAAGAGTTAAATGCTGGCATCGTGGAGTTAGCCTAGGGACCACGAGGCCCTCTAAATTGGCCCTGAGTGGCAAGTGAATGGTGGAAAATTGGGGCTCAACTTCTACCCTCAGTCTCTTCATTCACCCTGCCAGCATCTCTGCTTCCAGGGGCATCTCAAAAAACAGCCTCTCCTCATAGCCATTGTGAGTCCTCCTGCTCCCGACCATCTGCAAGTGCTAAGTCGCGGCAACTCTTCCCCAAAGCTGTAGATGCACTGAGCTGGAACCCTCAGCTGAGCAAACACGAGCACACAGACTCTCTGGCTGAGTGGATGTGGGGAGAGGACATGGCGTGAAATGAGAACAAAATGTAAATTTCCACACGGCTGGACGGCATCCCATACCGTAAAACCCCAGCCCAACCGAATGAATGTGGTGGCCCTCCACCTCACCAGTCTAGAACCAACTGAACCAGGAACAAGTTAAGGCCCTGTTGCAAAAGCAAAAAACTACAAATCAATTCAAGACAAAACACTGCATTCTTAAAGCCGCCTTCCTAGAAGTTCCTTGGGCCACTGCACTTTCTACCCCCCAACTCCCTAAGCTTTCATAAACACTTACCATTTCATAAAAGTTACAGTTTTGCACATGATTTCTAAGCTGCCAAAAATGTACAGTGTGCACGTCCTCGCCTGTTCCAACATGTTTTACAAACATAACAAGCTGCAGCAGCCACCCCAGATGTGTTCACAACTTATTATTTTTCATAATTTAAAATCTGTTTGGCCTGATGTTTTTTGCTCCGTGTGCATTTCAGCTGTAAAAAAAAGGAAACTGAAATATTATTCATGTGGTGCTATGTTGTTACACCTAATTTCTTCTCAAGTTCACACTAAACTGCAATGTCTCTAGGAACCTTAAAAAAGGCAACAGCCGAGAAAGTGAGGAAATATGTCAAGGACTTGTAAATAAACAGCTGGCTCCCAACATATGGATTTTCTTCTGTATTTTTCAGGTGCCACAATCTCCCATCCGTATCTGCCAGCCCTGCAGCACACGGCATAATTCAACTGTAATTGATAATGTAAGGGCAGATGGAGAGGACTGTCAGCTCCTCCCCTGGATCTCTGGGGACGCTGCAGAAATCAAAGCAGATGGCCCAACTGCGTCTTCTTTATGTGTTGCTGCAAGCTCCTCTGTCTGCAGGATAATGGATCATTACGGCCTGCTGTGTACAAACACCAATATGCTTTTAAATCTGGTTCTCAAGCTTATGAAAAAGCACTATATTTCATATTAATTTGTGAAGCTGCACTTAACAAGGTCCCCTGTTGTTAATCTACGGTGTGGAAGGGGGGCGGAGGGGAAGTTCACGTGGAGCGCTCATCCCCCTCCCCCGCCAGCCTCCTCTCCTCCCCCACTCCAGCTCTCTCTCAGCCTGGCCGCCCCCCTCCCCAGCCCTGACTCCCCTGCAGCCAGTGGTGGTCAGCGGACGGGAGCACAGTATGCAGATCTGCTGCTCTGATACTCAGCTGACGAACTGGATTCCAGCAGGCGGGGGCTTGCTGAACATGCCGCTGTAGAGGAGGGTGGGTTTTAATGCCCCGTCAATAGCACGGATAATGTAAAGGAGAAAAGTCTCAGAGCCACACTATCTCTTGCCTCCATCCTCCCGCTTCTCCAATGAGAACAAAGAAGACAACGGGAGTAGGATCCCCACAGCCTTCTTACAGTGTTCAGTGGGGAAGGCCCACGGCAACACTGCAAAATCAGACTTTCAATGGAACCCACGCACCCACTTTGAAGACAATCTGAATCTCTGCCATTTCCTAATCAGCAAATCTTTTTAACCCCCTACTGTGTGCCAGAAAATATCCGAGGTCCAGAGGAGACCAAGGAGAATACAAACGACCTCAAGCCCTAGCAGCTCTCGGTTGTAGCTCTCTCAACTGAAAACTTTCGAAGAATGTCATCAAGGCGTTGAGCTAGCCCAAGGCTACAATAGGAACACGACAGTGGAACAAATAAATCCTGCTCAGAGACCCAGAATTTGTGGCCTAAGGAATAAGTAGGACTTGACAAGGCGACAGAATGTGCAGAAGACGTTAGGGTCTCTGGGATGGAGAACCTTTGCAGAATCCTGAGCTGGAAAGTAAAAGAATTACAGTCCTCCATTCTGGCTCAGGGCCTACCTTACTCTTTGTTCAAGTCCAAAGAAGTCTTAAAGCCAACTGCACGTGTTCCTTTTCCCGAGATGCTCGTAGCTAGCAGCTGACAGGAGGGTTTGCAACTCAAATGCCTCTAAGGATCCAGCAGCTAACACCACAGTGTGCAGCTGGCCAGCTGTACGATACAAGGGATGAGCAAGCAGAGGGAAGGGAATGGACAGGCACACCTTGTAGACCAAAAGAGACCCCGGCCAGGGAAAGTGCAGGCCTCCAGTTTGTAGTACTTGCCTTCAGGTATTAAAACCTGTTACTTCGCATTCATTGCCTCGATTTTTTTTTTTCTCACGCAGCACCTCAAAGTCCTCCAAAGACCACAAAACAGCAAATTTCTGTAGACAAGCTGTGGGCTTGGCTTGCATGCCTCCCTGCCACCTTTAGGGCAACTGCAAGTAAGGGGAGCAGCAGACAGGAGACCGCTCCCCGAGCCAAGGTCAGGCCAATGCCATCCTTCACCTAGACGCCGGAAACCAGCCTATGTTCATGTTTTGTTTGGATCTCACAATTTAAAACAATAATTTTCATGTAGCAACAACTGACAGAATTTAAATATATGAATGTGTTACCTACAGAGCCAGATTCCTAGGTTCTCCCCAAAATTTGGAAGATCTGACAACCCCAGGCTGCATGACAACATGGCAATCATTAATCATTGCTGGGAACTGAATACCACCAAGGCCCACCCACCTCACTGTGGCCGTGACCTCTGTGGACATAGTCTAAAGCCATCAGTCAGGGGAGCTTGTCAGCTGGGAACAAATGATTCTTGATCTCACCTTCTTTCCAGGTGGAACCAGAAATCCCTGAAAAACAAGGCAGCTTTAATCACACAAGGCAAATACTTTTTCATTGGCCTTCAGATGATAAATAATACAAAGATCATTATTCTCACAGACAAATGAAGAATAAAACAGTCACATATGGCAGCCCCTAAATGTGGTTTTTCTTACTAACAGGAATTAATTACACAGTAATCCTAAGAGAAACAAGATGTTCATGTCCATTACCCCATTTGCTAAATTTTTTTGGTGAAAGTATGAAATAGTTCATGGTTTATCACTAAACAAGCTTGAGCCGGGATTGTATTCAGTTGTCTAGGACCAGGCGGGGACTGGGTTACATCTCCCAGAATCACAGCCTAGAAAAAGACATGAGGAAAGCAAATCTCCTCAGATGAATTGGACAACAGTAGGTAGAAGAAGTCTTAATACTTAAGATTCCCAAGCTTTCCCTCTAATCTTTTTTTCAAAGCTTTACAATTTTCCTTCCTTCCTCCCTCCCTCCCTCCCTCCCCCCCTCCCTCTCTCCCTCCCTCTTTTCCATCCTTTCAAGTAGCTGTGAGAGGGAATATCCTTGCCTTGCTCCTGATCATAATGGCAAAGTTCTGAGTTTCTCATCACTGAGTATGTTAGCAACTGTAGGCTTTTGGAGTTATTATTTATGAAATTGAGGAAATTCCCTTCTATTAGGACTTCAGTGGGGCTTTTTGTTTGTTTTTGCTTTCAGTTTTTAAAACTTTTTTAAGAGTAATTTCAAGTTCACAGTAAAATTGAGGGGAAGGTACCGAGATTCCCTATATACCCCCTGCCTCCACATATGCGTACCTTCCCCACTGTCAACATCCTGTCACCAGAGTGGTACCTTTGTTACAATTGATGGACCCACACTGACACATCATTAGCTCCCAAAGTCCACAGTTTACATTAGGGTTCACTCGTGGTGTTGTACATTCTCTGGGTTTGGGCAAATGTAAAATGACTTGTATCCATCATTATAATATCAAACAGAAAACTTTTACTGCCCTAAAAGTCCCCTGTGTTCTGCCTATTCATCCCTTCCCACCTCCCTATCCCTGGCAACCACTGATCTTTTTACTGTCTCCATAGTTTTTACCTCTTCCAGAATATCATAGCTGGAAGCATACAATATGCAGCCTTTTCAAATTGGCTCTTTGCACTTAAGTGATTTGCATTTAAGTTTCCTGCATGTATTTTCATGGCTTGATAATGTGTTTCTTTTTAGCACTAAATAATATTCCATTGTCTGGATGTAGCACAGTTTATTTATCCATTCACCTACTAAAGGACATCTTAGTTGCTTCCAAGTTTTGGCAATAATGAACCAAGCTGCTGTAAATATTCTTGTGCAGGTTTTTGTGTGGACATAAATTTTCAGTTCCTTTGGGTAAATACTAAGGAATGTGACTGCGGGATCATATGGTAAGAGTACAGTAAGTTTGTAAGAAACCATCAAACTGTCTTCCAAAGTGGCTGTACATTTTACATTCCCAACAGTTATGGATGGGAATTCCTGTTGCTCCACATCTAAGCCAGCATTGTTAGTCTTCCGGATTTTGGCCATTCTAACAGGTGTGTAGTGATTGAAATTTCTCTTTTCTTCTAATCAGTCTTTCGTAATAAGCAAAAGGACAATTCCAAATGTACATGTTGGCATTAACTCATTCCATGTCCTGTGACATAAGGGAGATGCCGATTTCAGGATAACGCTGTACACCTCATCTTCCACATTTATGCAAAAAGGGACAGAACTAGAGCCAACTCACCAGGCCCATATTGTGCAAAAGGCATTCATTCTATTAACCGCTTTGGGTCTCAAAATTTATTCATTCACCCATTAATTCATTCAACTCCCATATATCGAATGCCCACTGTGAGACAGACTCCTTACTGTTCAACTTTTTTTTTAACGATGAATTGAATTTATCTGGTTTTAACACATGTTCATTACTAGACAGATATTTTATTCCTTCCCCTCTCCACTGTCTCCATTTTAGCTTTGCAAAATAAGAAACCGGAGGACCTTCAATGGTGGAGGAGTAAGATGCGGAGATCACCTTCCTCCCCCAAAATACACCAAAAATACAACTATGTGTGGAACAGCTCCTACAGAACACCTACTGAACACTGGCAGAAGACCTCAGACTTCCCAAAAGGCAAGAAACTCCCCACGTACGTGGGTAGGGCAGAAGAAAAAAGAAAAAACAGACACAAAAGAATAGGGACGGGACCTGCACCTCTGGGAGGGAGCTGTGAAAGAGGAAAAGTTTCCACACACTAGGAAGCCCCTTCACTGGCAGAGATGGGGGTGGGCGGGGCAGGGGGGTAAGCTTCGGAGCCACAGAGGAGAGCACAGCCACAGGGGTGCAGAGGGCAAAGTGGAGAAATTCCCACAGAGAGGATCAGTGCCGACCAGCACTCACCAGCCCGAGAGGCTTGTCTGCTCACCCGCCGGGGTGAGTGGGGTCTGGGAGCTGAGGCTCCGGCTTTGGAGGTCAGATCCCAGGGAGAGGACTGGGGTTGGTTGCGTGAACACAGCCTGAAGGGTGCTAGTGCACCACGGCTAGCCGGGAGGAAGTCTGGGAAAAAGTCTGGACCTGCCTAAGAGGCAAGAGACCATTATTTCGAGGTGCGTGAGGAGAGGGGATTCAGAGCACCACCTAAACGAGCTCTAGCGATGGGCGTGAGCTGCAGCTATCGGCACAGACACCAGAGATGGGGATGAGACACTAAGGCTGCTGGTGCAGCCAGCAAGAAGCCTGTGTGCAAGCACAGGTCACTGTCCACACCTCCCTTCCCAGGAGCCTGTGCAGCCCGCCACTGCCAGGGTCCCGTGATCCAGGGACAACTTCCCCAGGAGAACACACAGCACGCCTCAGGCTGTTGCAATATCACGTTGGCCTCTGCTGCCCACAGGCTTGCCCTGTATTCTGTACCCCTCCCGCCTCCCCACCCCCCACCGGCCTGAGTGAGCCAGAGCCCGCTAATCAGCCGCTCCTTTAACCTGCTCTTGTCTGGGCGAAAAACAGATGCCAGAGGGAGACCTACATGCAGAAGCGGGGCCAAATCCAAAGCAGAACCCCAGGAGCTGTGTGAACACAGAAGAGAAAGGGAAATCTCTCCCAGCAGCCTCAGGAGCAGCGGATTAAATCTCCACAATCAACTTGATGTACCCTGCATCTGTGGAATACATGAATAGACAACGAATCATCCCAAAATTGAGGCGGTGGACTTTGGTAGCAACTATGGACTTGAGGTTTGCTGTAGGCGACTTGACTAGTCACTGATTTTTATGTTTATCTTAGTTCAGTTTTCAGGGCTTGTTATCACTGGCAGATTTATTTATTAGTTTGCTCTCTTTTTTGTTAACACTTTTTTATTTTAATAATTTTTTTAAATTTTTTATTTTAATAACTTTATTTTATTTTATTTTTTTCTCTCTTTTTATTCTCCCTTTCCTTCTGAGCTGTGTGGCTGACAGGATCTTGGTGCTCCGGCTGGGTGTCAGGCCTGAGCCTCTGAGGTGGGAGAGCCAAGTTCAGGACATTGGACCACCAGAGACTTCCCAGCCCCACGTAATATCAATTGGCGAGAGCTCTCCCAGCAATCTCCATCACAATGCTAAGATCCAGCTCCACTCAATGACCAGCAAGCTACAGTGCTGGATTCCCCAGGCCAACAACAAGCAAGACAAGAACACAAACCCACCCATTAGCAGAGAGGCTGCCTAAAAATCATACTAGGTTCACAGACACCCCAAAACACACCACCGGACACAGTCCTGCCCACCAGAAAGACAAGATCCAGCCTCATTCACCAGAACACAGGCACCAGTCCCCTCCACCAGGAAGCCTACACAATCTACTGAACCAACCTTACCCACTGGGGGCAGACAACAAAAACAACGTAAACTACGAACCTTCAGCCTGCAAAAAGGAGACCCCAAACACAGTAAGTTAAGCAAAATGAGAAGACAGAGAAATATGCAGCAGATGAAGGAGCAAGGTAAAAACCCACCAGACCAAACAAATGAAGAGGAAATAGGAAGTCTGCCTGAAAGAGAATTCAGAGTAATGATAGTAAAGATGATCCAATATCTTGGAAATAGAATGGAGGAAATACAAGAAATGTTTAACAAGGACCTAGAAGAACTAAAGAACAAACAAACAATGATGAACAACACAATATGTAAAATTAAAAATTCTCTAGAAGGAATCAATAGCAGAATAACTGAGGCAGAAGAAAGGATACATGACATGGAAGAGAAAATAATGGAAATAATTACCACAGAGCAGAATAAAGAAAAACAATGAAAAGAATTGAGGACAATCTCAAAGACTTCTGGGACAACATTAAATGCACAAACATTTGAACTATAGGGGTCTCAGAAGTAGAAGGGAAAAAAGAAAGGGTCTGAGAAAATATTTGAAGAGATTATAGTTGAAAACTTCCCTAACATGGGAAAGGAAATAGTCAATCAAGTCCAGGAAGTGCAGCAAGTCCCATACAGGATAAATCCAAGCAGAAACACACCAAGACACAGATTAATCAAACTATCAGAAATTAAATACAGAGAAAAAATATTAAAAGCAGCAAAGGAAAAGCAACAAATAACATACAAGGGAATCCCCATAAGGTTAACAGCTGATCTTTCAGCAGAAACTCTGCAAGCCAAAACGAGTGGCAGGACATATTTGAAGTGATAAAGGGGAAAAAACTACAACCAAGATTACTTAACACAGCAAGGATCTCATTCAGATTCAACGAGGAAATTAAAACCTTTACAGACAAGCAAAAGCTAAGAGAACTCAGCACCACCAAACCAGTTTTACAACAAATGCTAAAGGAACTTTTCTAGGAAGGAAACACAAGAGAAGGAAAAGACCTACAATAACAAACCCAAAACAATTTAAAAAATGGCAATAGGAACATACATATCCATGATTACCTTAAATGTAAATGGATTAAATGCTCCCACCAAAAGACACAGACTGCCTGAAAGGATACAAAAACAAGACCCGTACATATGCTGTCTACAAGAGAGCCACTTCAGAGCTAGGGACACATACAGATTGAAAATGAGGGGACGGAATAAGATATTCCATGCAAATGGAAATCAAAAGAAAGCTGGAGTAGCAATTCTCATATCAGACAATAGACTTTAAAATAAAGACTAGTACAAGAGACAAAGAAGGACACTACATAATGATCAAGGGACTGATCCAAGCAGAAGATGTAACAATTGTAAATATTTATGCACCCAACATAGGAGCACCTCAGAACATAAGGCAAATGCTAACAGCCATAAAAGGGGAAATTGACAGTAACGCAATCATAGTAGGGGACTTTAACACCCCACTTTCACCAATGGACAGATCAACCAAAATGAAAATAAATAAACACACTTTAACTAACACATTATACAAGATGGACTTAATTGATATTTATAGGACATTCCATCCAAAAACAACAGAGTACACTTTCTTCTCAAGTGCTCACGGAACATTATCCAGGATAGATCGTATCTTGGGTCATGAATCAAGCCTTGCTAAATTCCAGAAAATTGAAATCGTATCAAGTATCTTTTCTGACCAGAACACCATGAGACTAGATATCAATTACAGGAAAAAAACTAAAAAATACAAACACATGGTGCCTAAACAATATGCTACGAAATAACCAAGTGATCACTGAAGAAATCAAAGAGGAAATCAAAAAATACCTAGAAACAAATGACAATGAAAACACCATGACCCAAAACCTGTGGGAGGCAGCAAAGGCAGATCTAAGAGGGAAGTTTATAGCAATGCGATCCTACCTCAAGAAATAAGAAACGTCTCAAATAAACAACCTAACCTTACACCTAAAGCAATTTGAGAAAGAGGAACAAAGAAAACCTCAAAGTTATCAGAAGGAAAGAAATAATAAAGATCAGATCAGAAATAAAGGAAAAAGAAACAGAGGAAATGATAGCAAAGATCAATAAAACCAAAAGCTGGTTCTTTGAGAAGATAAACAAAATTGATAAACCGTTAGCCAGACTCATCAAGAAAAAAAGGGAGAGGACTCAAATCAACAGAATTAGAAATGAAAAAGGAGAAGTAACAACTGACACTGCAGAAATACAAAGGATCATGAGAGATTACTACATGCAACTATATGCCAATAAAATGGACAACCTGGAAAAGGTGGACAAATTCTTAGAAAAGCAAAACCTTCCGAGACTGAACGAGGAAGAAATAGAAAATATAAACAGAACAATCACAAGCACTAAAATTGAAAATGTGATTAAAAATCTTCCAACAAGCAAATGCCCAGGACCAGATGGCTTCACAGGTGAATTCTATCAAACATTTAGAGAAGAGCTAACACCTATCCTTCTCAAACTCTTACAAAATATAGCAGAGGGAGGAACACTCCCAAACTCATTCCATGAGGCCACCACCAGCCGGATACCAAAACCAGACAAAGATGTCACAAAAAAAGAAACTATAGGCCAATATCACTGATGAACATAGATGCAAAAATCCTCAACAAAAGACTAGCAAACAGAATCCAACAGCATATTAAAAGGATCATACACCATGATCAAGTGGGATTTATTCCAGGAATGCAAGGATTCTTCAATATACACAAATCAATCAATGTGGTACACCATATTAACAAACTGGAGGATAAAAACCGTATGATCATCTCAATAAATGCAGAAACAGCTTTCAACAGAATTCAACACCCATTTATGATAAAAACTCTCCAGAAAGTAGGCACAGAGGGAACTTACCTCAACATAATAAAGGCCATATATGACAAACCCACAGCCAACATCGTCCTCAATGGTGAAAAACTGAAACCATTTCCACTAAGATCAGGAACAAGACAAGGTTGCCCACTCTCACCACTCTTATTCAACATAGTTTTGGAAGTTTTAGCCACAGCAATCAGAGAAGAAAAAGAAAGAAAAGGAATCCAAACTGGAAAAGAAGAAGTAAAGCTGTCACTGTTTGCAGATGACATGATACTATACATAGAGAATCCTAAAGATGCTACCAGAAAACTACTAGAGCTAATCAATGAATTCGGTAAAGTTGCAGGATACAAAATTAATGCACAGAAATCTCTGGCATTCCTATACACTAATGATGAAAAATCTGAAAGTGAAATCAAGACAACACTCCCATTTACCACTGCAACAAAAAGAATAAAATATCTAGGAAAAAACCTACCTAACGAGACAAAAGGCCTGTGTGCAGAAAACTATAAGACACTGATGAAAGAAAGTAGAGATGATGCAAACAGATGGAGAGATATACCATGTTCCTGGATTGGAAGAATCAACATTGTGAAAATGACTCTACTACCCAGAGCAATCTCCAGATTCAATGCAATCCCTATCAGACTAGCTATGCCATTTTTCACAGAACTAGCAAAAAAAATTTCACAATTTGTATGGAAACACAAAAGACCCTGAATGGCCAAAGCAATCTTGAGAAAGAAAAACAGAGCTGGAGGAATCAGGCTCGCAGACGTCAGACTATGCTACAAAGCTACAGTAATCAAGACAGTATGGTACTGGCACAAAAACAGAACTATAGCTCAGTGGAAATGGAACAGGATAGAAAGCCCAGAGATAAACTCATGCACATATGGTCACCTTATCTTTGATAAAGGAGGCAAGAGTATACAGTGGAGAAAAGACAGCCTCTTCAATAAGTGATGCTGGGAAAACTGGACAGCTACATGTAAAAGATTGAAATTAGAACACTCCCTAACACCATGCACAAAAATAAACTCAAAATGGATTAAAGACCTAAATGTAAGGCCAGAAACTATAAAACTCTTAGAGGAAAGCATAAGCAGAACACTCTATGACATAAATCACAGCAAGATCATTTTTGATCCACCTCCTAGAGAAAGGGAAATAAAAACAAAAGTAAACAAATGGGACCTAATGAAACTTCAAAGCTTTTGCACAGCAAAGGAAACCATAAACAAGACCAAAAGACAACCCTCAGAATGAGAGAAAATTTTGCAAATGAAGCAACTGACAGAGGATTAACCTCCAAAATATACAAGCAGCTCAATATCAAAAAAGCAAACAACCCAATCCAAAGATGGGCAGAAGACCCAAACAGACATTTCTCCAAAGAAGATATACAGATTCCAGAAAACACATGAAAGGATGCTCAACATCACTAATCATTAGAGAAATGCAAATCAAAACTACAATGAGGTATCACACCAGTCAAAATGGCCATCATCAAAAAATCTACAAACAATAAATGCTGGAGAGGGTGTGGAGAAAAGGGAAACCTCTTGCACTGTTGGTGGGAAGGTAAATTGATACAGCCACTATGGAGAACAGTATGGAGGTTCCTTAAAACACTAAAAATAGAACTACCATATGACCCAGCAATCCCAGTACTGGGCATATACCCTGAGAAAACCATAATTCAAAAAGGGTCATGTACCACAATGTTCATTGCAGCACTATTTACAATAGCCAGGACATGGAAGCAACCTAAGCGTCCATCAACAGATGAATGGATAAAGAAGATGTGCACATATATACAGTGGAATATTACTCAGCCACAAAAAGAAACGAAATTGAGTTATTTGTAATGAGGTGGATGGACCTAGAGTCTGTCATACACAGTGAAGTGAGTCAGAAAGAGAAAAACAAATACCATATGCTAACACATATACATGGAATCTAAAAAAAGAAAAAAAAGTGGTTCTGAAGAACCTAAGGACAGTCAGGAATAAAGACGCAGACGAAGAGAAAGGACTTGAGGATATGGGGAGGGGGAAGGGTAAGTTGGGACGAAGTGAGAGAGTGGCGTGGACATGTATACACTACCGAATGTAAAGCAGATAGCTAGTTGGGAACAGCCGCATAGCACAGGGAGATCAGCTCGGTGCTTTGTGACCACCTAGAGGGGTGGGATAGGGAGGGTGGGAGGGAGACGCAAGAGGGAGGGGATATGGGGATATACGTATACGTATAGCTGATTCACTTGGTTATACAGCAGAAACCAACACAACAATGTAAAGCAATCATACTCCAGTAAAGATGTTAAAAAATATATTAAAAACATATGAAACCATGTGTACATACACCCACCTCAAGCAATGGAGAAGAGGGACGGGGTCTCCGTGGAGCTTGGGGAGAGACCCCTGCAAGCATATCCCAAAGCAGACTGGGGAACCTCCCTATGGCGTTTTCTCACAGGATTACAAGGGGAAACCCAATTCGTAGCTCAGCTACCACATCACAAGGATAAAACTGCTTGTGTGTCTTGCATGCTGGTCTGTGCGTTCTCTAAGGGCCATGTGGCTATATATAATGAGCAGAGCCTTTGAGATCAGTAGGACCTGAGTTCCAATCTTGGGTCAGTACTTACTTGCTGTGTAATCTTCGGTTGCTTATTCAATCTCTCTGGATCTCCATAAAATAAAATAAATAATTATTACATTATAGAGTTATTTATGAAGAAATAAAATAAGGCTGAAAACACATATATCACCTAGCACATAGTCAGTGTCATCTGTGATCATTCCCATACTCCAGGGACCAAGTCTCATTTGTCCATGGTCCCCAGTATTCACAGGGCTCAGAGAATACGCTTTAAACTAGAAGGATGTTTGCCTTACCTAACCTACCATTTGGGTTGGTCCCCTTTCAAGGAGAATTAAAGATGTCAGTGCTTACTTTAATATTATCTTAGTGTCTCTAGGGCCTTTCCCCAAACATTAGAATCATGCATGGCCAATGTCTGGTCCTTTAATGCAAGGATTTTCAAGCCAAAAACTCCAAACAAAGCCACAAGGGATCTGGTCTTTGTGGTTGTTGGTCTCGGTTTCTAATTTGGGGGGATATCTTCTCTGGGAGAGAAGACAAATCCTAAATTACAGCATCGTTTGGCAAACTCGGGATGATTTTAAGTTATCTTAGCCAAAGATCTCCTGGGGTTTAGGGAGAAGCTAGAGGTCCTGACACTAAGCTGGCCATAGAGTCTTTGCAACGCAACCCCTGGAGGCATCCTCTGTATGGGATGGGTTGGAGGCCTCACAGTGATAACCACACAAGACAACTCGAAATGCTTTGTGAAAGTTAGTGCATATTTATCAAGAGCTTGGAAGGGCCTTGTTGAGATTCTAATAGCATCTTGTCAGAAAGAATATGTACATGGATGAGAAGAAGTATCTCACTTCCTTCTAAAACTGTCCCTCACTTTCCCTGTCCATCAAGTGAGATGTCATTGTCCCAACTCCCAAAGAATGTTCTGAAGATAAAGTGAGACCCATAAATGAGAAAGAGCTCTAAAAAGCCACATACATGATATCACTCCCTTATTATGGGTGAAGCAATAGGGCAGCATTTCAAAGAACGTGGGCTCTAGAGTGGAGAAAAATAGGCCTGAAGGTATTTATGTGCCTCAGGTTCTTACCTTGAAAATGCAAATAACAACTATCTACAGGACAGCTGTGAGAACAAAGTGAGATATGTTGGCAAAGTGCTTGGCACAGTATCTGGCAAATGGTATGTACACGGTGATGAATAATAATATTAATAACAGAATAGTAATAGTAATTACTGTATATTGAACATTTTCCATGTTCGGGTTTGGCATCGAATATTCTGCATGTTTTATGCCCTTTATTCCTCATAACTACCCTGAGATTTGTGCCGTTATCCCGACATCACAGAGTAGGAAACTGAGGCCCAGAAAAAATGAAATTATTTGCCCAGATTCAAATCAGAATGCTACAGTGAGAGGCATCGTTTCTCATCCTCACTGTTGGAGCTAGAGTGTAGCTTCCACGTCATCTAGCCCCTTTCCTGTGTCTACACATATTCCCTTTGTAACATCTGTTATAGAGCCAAATCATTTCAAGTTTCCTTGAATGATCCTGATGATGGGAACCTCACTACTAAGAATGTCCATCCAGCAGCAAAACTCTGTAACCTTTAAATGGCTCTAGGGGCTTTCTGTTCTTCAGGATCATCATGAACAAGGAAAGACTAAGGAATCGTCACAGATTGGGAGAGACTAAAGAAAAATAACAACAAAATGTAATGGGGGGGCCTCCCTGGTGGCGCAGTGGTTGAGAGTACGCCTGCCGATGCAGGGGATACGGGTTCGTACCCCGGTCCGGGGGGATCCCACGTGCCGCGGAGCCGTGGCCGCTGAGCTTGCGCGTCCGGCAAGGGGAGAGGCCACGACGGTGAGGGGCCCGCGTATTACAAAAAAAAAAATAATAATGCTAGGAGGAAGAAGAGCCGATTATTTAAAAAAAAAAAAATTAGAAAAAAAAAAAATGTAATGGGGGATCCTGGACTGGATCCTGGAAGAGAAAAAGAACACTGGGGATAGACTGGTGAGATTCACGTAGGGCCTGCCATTTAGTTAATAGTATTGTACCCAAGTTAATGTCTTGGTTTGGATCATTTAAGTATGATTATGTAAGATGTTAACATTGAGGGAAGCTGCATGACGGGTATACAGAACCTCTCTATTTTTGCAACTTTTCTGTAAATTTAGAATTAGTTCAAACTGAAAAATTTAAAAAAAAAAACTGTCCATGATACAAAGGAAATTTGAGTAAATACTGAGAAAAGAGATAAATGTTTCTCTAGAAGAAGAAGGGACACATAGCGCGTTCCTGGGGTCTGCTCGACACAGAGTTTACATCGGAAGGCAGCACAGACAGCAGCAGCAAGCTGGCCCGTGGGGGGCCTCCTGGCTTGGAGATGCCATTGTTCTGACATCAGAAGTTCCTCTCCTTGAACCCAGCCACTCTTTGTCCGCACTAGGCCGGCGCAGCTTCCTCACTCATGACTCAGAAAGCCCCAGCCTCAGCAAACCAGAAAAGCATAAGGAATTCAGAGCTGGTTACAAAGCCCTCCCACCACAGAAAACCTCAGACTGCCTTCTGGAGCTCACTAACACTGAGAGAACTGATGGCTTTAGCCACCATGAGAGCAGGGCCGTATCTTGGTCAACATGGGGGCTCAGCACAATACCCACAGAACTCTGTAAAAGTCTGTTAATAAATATACAGATGGGTGGGTAGACGGAAGGATAGTCAGTCAGTAACTTGCCATTAACTAGTCCCCTGGACCTAACAAATTCAAGGTTTAAGAAGAACTTTGAAAATAGCTTCATAATGAAGTTATATAAATTATATGCCTACAGAAGTGTTTTAAACTGAATATAGAATCGCATCTGAAATTTGCTATGAATTGAGATTTATGTGAAATTTCAGGGTTTAAGTCCTTTTGCAAGAGGCCATGTCTATACATTACGATGCATTGAAAAAGACATTATTAATGAGGGCTCCTGAGTTACCCCCTTAGAATAAAACTAGGAAGCAAGTATTTGATTATATTCTTCAATTTTCTGTCCTTTTGAAACTCAGATCAGCTGCTACCACTTCCCTGTTCAAATCTCCCAATTCTCATTTTTTTTTAACATCTTTATTGGAGTATAATTGCTTTACAATGGTGTGTTAGTTTCTGCTTTATAACAAAGTGAATCAGTTATACATGTACATATGTTCCCGTATCTCTTCCCTCTTGCACCTCCCTCCCTCCCACCCTCCCTATCCCACCCCTCTAGGTGGTCACAAAGCACCGAGCTGATCTCCCTGTGCTATGCGGCTGCTTCCCACTAGCTATCGATTTTACGTTTGGTAGTGTATACATGTCCATGCCACTCTCTCACTTTGTCCCAACTTACCCTTCCCCCTCCCCATATCCTCAAGTCCATTCTCTAGTAGGTCTGTGTCTTTTTTCCCCGTCTTGATCCTAGGTTCTCCATGACATTTTTTTCTTTCTTTTTCTTAGATTCCATATATATGTATTAGCATATGGTATTTGTTTTTCTCTTTCTGACTTACTTCACTCTGTATGACAGACTCTAGGTCCATCCACCTCACTACAGATGACTCAATTTCAGCTATTATGGCTGAGTAATATTCCATTGTATATATTTGCCACATCTTCTTCATCTGTTGATGAACACTTAGGTTGCTTCCATGTCCTGGCTATTTTAAACAGAGCTGCAATGAACATTTTGGTACATGACTCTTTTTGAATTATGGTTTTCTCAGGCTATATGCCCAGTAGTGGGATTGCTGGGTCATATGGTAGTTCTATTTGTAGTTTTTTAAGGAACCTCCATACTGTTCTCCATAGTGGCTGAATCAATTTACATTCCCACCAACAGTGCAAGAGGGTTCCCTTTCTCCACACCCTCTCGAGCACTTACTGTTTGCAGATTTTTTTGATGATGGCCGTTCTGACTGATGTGAGATGCTCTCTCATTGTAGTTTTGACTTGCCTTTCTCTAATGATTCATGACGTTGACCATTCTTTCATGTGTCTGTTGACAATCTGTATATCTTCTTTGGAGAAATGTCTATTTAGGTCTTCTGCCCATTTTTGGATTGGGTTGTTTGTTTGTTTTTTTGGATATTGAGCTGCATGAGCTGCTTGTAAATTTTGGAGATTAATCCTTTGCCAGTTGTTCCATTTGCAAATATTTTCTCCCATTCTGAGGGTTGTCTTTTGGTCTTGTTTATGGTTTCCTTTGCTGTGCAAAAGCTTTGAAGTTTCATTAGGTCCCATTTGTTTATTTTTGTTTTTATTTCCATTTCTCTAGGAGGTGGGTCAAAAAGGATCTTGCTGTGATTTATGTCATAGAGTGTTCTGCCTATGTTTTCCTCTAAGACTTTGACAGTGTCTGGCCTTACATTTAGGTCTTTAATCCATTTTGAGTTTATTTTTGTGTATGGTGTTAGGGAGTGTTCTAATTTCATTCTTTTACATGTAGCTGTCCAGTTTTCCCAGCATCACTTATTGAAGAGGCTGTCTTTTCTCCACTGTATGCTCTTGCCTCCTTTATCAAAGATAAGGTGACCATATGTCTGTGCGTTTATCTCTGGACTTTCTATCCTGTTCCATTGAGCTATAGTTCTGCTTTTGTGCCAGTACCATACTGTCTTGATTACTGTAGCTTTGTAGCACAGTCTGAGGTCAGGTAGCCTGATTCCTCCAGCTCCATTTTTCTTTCTCAAGATTGCTTTGGCTATTCAGGGTCCTTTGCGTTTCCATACAGATTGTGAAAATTTTTTTTCTAGTTCTGTGAAAAATGCTAGTGGTAGTTTGATAGGGATTGCATTGAATCTGGAGATTGCTTTGGGTAGTAGAGTCATTTTCACAATGTTGATTCTTCCAATCCAAGAACATGGCATATCTCTCCATCTTTTTGCATCACATTTAATTTCTTTCATCAGTGTCTTATAATTTTCTGCATACAGGTCTTTTATCTCCTTAGGTTTATTCCTAGATATTTTATTCTTTTTGTTGCAATGGTAAATGGGAGTGTTTTCTTAATTTCTCTTTCTGATTTTCCATCATTAGTGTATAGGAATGCCAGAGATTTCTGTGCATTAATTTTGTATCCTGCTACTTTACCAAATTCATTGGTTAGCTCTAGTAGTTTTCTGGTAGCATCTTTAATAAGACGCTCTGTGTATAGTATCATGGCATCTGCAAAAAGTGACAGCTTTACTTCTTCTTTTCCGTTTTGGATTCCTTTTCTTTCTTTTTCTTCTCTGATTGCTGTGGCTAAAACTTCCAAAACTATGTTGAATAAGAGTGGTGAGAGTGGGCAACCTTGTCTTGTTCCTGATCTGAATGGAAATGGTTTCAGTTTTTCACCATTGAGGACAATGTTGGGTGTGAGTTTGTCATGTACAGCCTTTATTATGTTGAGGAAAGTTCCCTCTATGCCTACTTTCTGTAGGGTTTTTATCACAAATGGGTGTTGAATCTTGTCGAAAGCGTTGTCTGCATCAATTAAGATGATCATATGGTTTTCTCCTTCAATTTGCTAATATGGTGTATCACATTGATTGATTTGCGTATACTGAAGAATCCTTGCATTCCTGGGATAAACCCCACTTGATCATGGTGCATGATCCTTTCAATGTGCTGTTGGATTCTCTTTGCTAGTATTTTGTTGAGGATTTTTGCATCTATATTCATCAGTGATATCGGCCTGTAGTTTTCTTTCTTTGTGACGTCTTTGTCTGGTTTTGGTATCAGGGTGATACTGGCCTTGTAGAATGAGTTTGGGAGGGTTCCTCCCTCTGCTATATTTTGGAAGAGTTTGAGAAGGATGGGTGTTAGCTCTTCTCTAAATGTTTGATAGAATTCGCCTGTGAAGCCATCTCCTCCTGGGCTTTTGTTTCTTGGAAAATTTTTAATCACAGCTTCAATTTCAGGGCTTGTGATTGGTCTGTTCATATTTTCTATTTCTTCCTGGTTCATTCTCAGAAGGTTGTGCATTTCTAAGAATTTGTCCACCTTTTCCAGGTTGTCCATTTTACTGGCATAGAGTTGCTTGTAGTAATCGCTCATGATCCTTTGTATTTCTGCAGTGTCAGTTGTTACTTCTCCTTTTTCGTTTCTAATTCTGCTGATTTCAGTCTTCTCCCTTTTTTTCTTGATGAGTCTGGCTAATGGGTTATCAATCTTGTTTATCTTCTCAAAGAACCAGCTTTTAGTTTTATTGATCTTTGCTATCGTTTCCTTCATTTCTTCTTCATTTATTTCTGATCTGATCTTTATGACTTCTTTCCTTCTGCTAACCTTGGGGGTTTTTTTTGTTCTTTCTCTAATTGCTTTAGGTGTAAGGTTAGGTTGTTTATTTGAGATGTTCCTTGTTTCTTAAGGTAGGATTGTATTGCTATAAACTTCCCTCTTAGAACTGCTTTTGCTGCATCCCATAGGTTTTGGGTCATCGCGTTTTCATTGTCATTTGTTTCTAGGTATTTTTTGATTTCCTCTTTGATTTCTTCAGTGATCTCTTGGTTATTAAGTAGTGCATTGTTTAGCCTCCATGTTTTTGTATTTTATACAGATTTTTTCCTGTAATTGATATCTAGTCTCATAGCGCTGTGGTCGGAAAAGATACTCGATACGATTTCAATTTTCTTAAATTTACCAAGGCTTGATTTGTGACCCAAGATATGATCTATCCTGGAGAATGTTCCATGAGCACTTGAGAAAAATGTGTATTCTGCTGTTTTTGGATGGAATGTCCTATCAATATCAAGTACGTCCATATTTTTTAATGTATCATTTAAGGCTTGTGTTTCCTTATTTATTTTCATTTTGGATGATCTGCCCATTGGTGATAGTGGGGTGTTAAATTCCCCTACTATGATTGTTTTACTGTCGATTTCCCCTTTTATGGCTGTTAGTATTTGCCTTATGTATTGAGGTGCTCCTACGTTTGGGGCATAAATATTTATAATTGTTATTTGCTCTTCTTGGATCGATCCCTTGATCATAATTTAGTGTCCTTCTTTGTCCCCTGTAATAGTCTTTATTTTAAAGTCTATTTTGTCTGATATGAGAATTGCTACTCCAGCTTTCTTTCAATTTCCATTTTCATGGGATATCTTATTCCGTCCCCACACTTTCACTCTGTATGTGCCCCTAGGTCAGAAGTGGGTCTCTTGTAGACAGCATATATACGGGTCTTGTTTTTGTATCCATTCAGCCAGTCTATGTCTTTTGGTTGGAGCATTTAATCCATTTACATTTAAGGTAATTATCGATATGTATGTCCCTATTGCCATTTTCTTAATTGTTTTGGGTTTGTTTTGTAGGTCTTTTCCTTCTCTTGTGTTTCCTGCCTAGAGAAGTTCCTTTAGCATTTGTTGTAAAGCTGGTTTCATGGTGCTGCATTCTCTTAGCTTTTGCTTGTTTGTAAAGGTTTTAATTTCTCCATCAAATCTGAATGAGATCCTTGCTGGGTAGAGTAATCTTGGTTGTAGGTCTTCCTCCTTCATCACTTTAAATATGTCCTGCCACTCCCTTCTGGCTTGAAGAGTTTCTCCTGAAAGATCAGCTGAAAGATAACCTTATGGGAATTCCCTTGTGTGTTATTTGTTGTTTTCCCCTTGCTGCTTTTAATATTTTTTCTTTGTATTTAATTTTTAATCGTTTGATTAATATGTGTCTTGGCGTGTTTCTCCTTGGATTTATCCTGTAGGGGACTCTCTGTGCTTCCTGGACTTGATTAACTATTTCCTTTCCCATATTAGGGAAGTTTTCAACTATAATCTCTTCAAATATTTTCTCAGTCCCTTTCTTTTTCTCTTCTTCTTCTGGGAGTAGACAAGCCTCTCGGGCTGGTGAGCGCCGGTCGGCACCGATCCTCCATGTGGGAATCTCCCCACTTTGCCCTCGGCGCCCCTGTTGCTGTGCTCTCCTCCTCCGCGGCTCCAAAGCTTAGCCCCTCCGCCACCCGCAGTCTCCGCCCGCGAAGGGGCTTCCTAGTGTGTGGAAACCTTTCCTCCTTCACAGCTCCCTCCCACTGGTGCAGGTCCCGTCCCTATTGTTTTGTCTCTGTTTTTTCTTTTTTTCTTTTGCCCTACCCAGATACGTGGGGAGTTTCTTGCCTTTTGGGAGGTCTGAGGTCCTCTGCCAGCGTTCAGTAGGTGTTCTGTAGGAGCTGTTCCACATGCAGATGTATTTCTGGTGTATTTGTGGAGAGGAAGGTGATCTCCGCATCTTACTCCTCCGCCATCTTGAAGCTCCTCCCCCATTCTCATATTATACATTTATTTGGTATTGTTTGTCTCCACCACCTGGAATCAAATTCCATGATAAAAGGACGGTATGACTTTGGTCAGTGCCATCCCCCAAGAGTAAAGGAGTTTCTTGCACAGAATCGGTGCTTGATAAACACTGATCAAATAGAGGACTTTTTTTCACTTATGAGCAGTTCCTAACAGCTAATAAGGTCCCATCACAAATCTGATCTGTGTCCCCAGCAGCCCAATGAAGTGCTTGGAAATTGAGGTACTACAAGATTAAGTCAAAGTCACACAGCCAACAAGGAGGAGTCTGGACCCCCACTCAGAGCTTTGGACCCCACAACGCTGGTGGCTTCCCTCAAACATCATCATGTAAGGTCACCATAATTAAGTCCTACTCAACTTCCAGCACCCCCTCCCAGATGCCTCATTAGGTGGGTGTTAATCACAGCCAGACCCCAGGGCCCCCTCTTTGCCCCTTACACGTGCGTCAAAATGTGGCTCTGAGGAATGAACAAGCTGAGCTTGTTGGTCACCACGTGACCAACACATAGAAAAGTGCCCTGCCTTCTTTCACAGGCTTTCCAGCATCAGCATCATTTCAATAAGTGCATTAGAACAATCCCAGGACACTGTATATCGTATTGTCTCATCTCCCTAGAGAAGAATGTCCCCTATTCTTAACCTTGCTTCATTCTCATAGTTCCTCTGCTCAATGGGATGTATTAAGGCAATTTATCACAGATGAATCGGTATCTAAGCAATTAGTCTAATAGGCAGAGACTCACTTTTTTTTTTTTTAAGCCAACAGATTCAGTGGTCATTTCCTTAATCGGTACTGATTCAGCCCTTTCTGAAGAGTAGGTTGGGGCACTCCTTGAAAACTTCTCAGATTAGAAGAAAAGTCAGAACCACCCCTGACTGAAAAAGGAATTCTAGGATTAGAGGGATGTGTCCATTCTACTCTACCTCCCCTTCCCCCATCAGCCTACAGCTTCTGATGAAGGGTCAATGCCAGAGCTTAGGGAACAAGAAGGTATCGACAGGTCTCCTTGACCAGCTGTCACTGGGGCAGCACTAGAAGGCTGTGGTCCGACTACCCACCCCATCTTTGTTTTTAAATTAGCACCACCCTATAAACTTCTATCACTGTAAAGTTGCACAGCGATTCCCCCTCACATTGTTTCATGGCCTTTGCACAAGGTTCCCACTCAGACATCGTTGTCCTGAGTTCATAGTTGAGGAAAGTGAGATCCGGAGAGATTAAAACGTCTTTCCCAAGGATGTAGGGGAGGGGCCAAGGTTGAAAGACGGAGTGTCTTAGTCCTTTCGGGCTGCTATAACGAAATCCCACAGACTGAGTGGCTTATACACAACAGCAATTTATTTCTCACGGTTCTGGAGGCTGGAACTCTGAGATGAAGGTGCCAGCATGGTCCTAATGTGGTCGCATTCTGGTGAGGGCCCTCTTTCTGGTTCATAGATTGCACTTTCTTGCTGTGTCCTAACATGATAAAAGGGGCTAAGGAACTCTGTGGGGTCTCTTTTATAAGGGCACTAATCCCATTAATGAGGGTTCCACTCACATGACCTAATCACTTCTCAAAGGCCCTACCTACTAATACCATCACCTTTGCAGGGTTAAGATTTCAACATATGAATTTTGAGCAGACACAAACATCCAGACCACAGCAGAGAGCATGAGCTCTGGAATCAGATTGCTAGCATTATTATTCTGGGTGCTATGTTCCCTTGTTCTGTGACCATGGGCTTTTCAGTCATTGGTACTTAAAACCTCCATGCCTTGTTTTTTTTTTGTCAGCAAAATGGGAAGAGTAACAGTATCTAGCTCAAACAAAACAGCAAATATAAAGGGCTCAGTATAGAACCTGTATACCAGTAAACATTGGCTTTTGCTGCTGTTATTGTCAGTACTGAGAGTACAGTATTCTCCCTGGGTCATTGGCCCTGAGTAAATGTGGTTGTAGACTTAAAGATCTACATGAATCTAGTCATGAGACAGTCACTTGTCTGAGGGTGTATTGGGTGTGATCCAGTTGAGAGTTTTTATTCTTGCCCTATTTATAATAAAATGTGGCCAGAGTTTTGCTTGGTGGTGGCTTCTCCATTATTTCTGTGGGACCACCTTGTAGGTGATCTCCCCTTCTTATGTGATAGTTGAGAAACTAAACTCTATGAATCTTAAAACACAGTTTCTTTTCACAGAATTTCTTTCACAGAAAAGCAAAAGAATCCAGTTCTGAGGGAGAGGAGCAGAATCAAGCATGTATTTAACATCTATCTAAACCCCAACTACATGTGCTCTCTCTTTATATTCAGTCATTCAAAAGCTTGCTCTGTTATATTCTATAGGTTATGGTAGTGTGTATACATTTTACATTGACACATCCATATTACTACAGGGTTGTATCACAACACCTCGATTTCTGTGCTTCCTTATTGGGAAATTTACAGCAGTTCCGGGGGTAATTTTGACCATTCACAATTCTCACCCATCTTTGGCACCCAGATAACCTCTACCTAAAGGTACATCCTATATCCCACCGTTTTTGAAGTGCCATTGTGCTTAGGAAAAGCCATTGCCTCTGAATTCCTGGCAAGAACAAGACAGTGTTGGACGGCTGACGGTTAAGTCGTCTTATTTCACAGATGGAAAAAGAGGCCCAGAGAAAGTTCCCCTCTCCTCCAGCCAGGATGACATAATGAGTGAGTAAAACCAAGAGAGTGCCTAGGTGAGCTGACATGAGAAGAGGGCCAGTGACTCCCATGCTCACAAATGGGATACACTGGCTGTTCATTTTCTAATGTAAATTCTAGAAGGATACCGGGCAAGGAGGGGGGGGGGGGAGAGAACAAATTGGATGTAATCAGAAGCTCCCAATTGGGATCATCTGGATGTTAATTTTCTAATGTAAATTCTGGATTGATCCCGGGGAAGGGGGGGGGGGGGGTGAGAGAACAAATTGGATGTAATCAGAATCAGATTTAAGATAAACTGTCAATGGTTAATAGGGTCAGCTACCCAAGCAGAAGCCAGACCTGGAACTTTCCACACTTGCTCCTTACCCAGCATTCACTAGAGACCACATGTGCATTTGTCCAAGGAACAGTAGTTCAAGGAACCAGTTCCTGGTGCCGCTGAAAGGCAAGGGAAGTAACAGGAACCACTTTCCACTCTAAAACGGGCATGCCTTTAAATGAAACACACCAGAGTAAGGGAGGGACTCAGCTTTAAGAGAGAGATGATAATAATTACAGCAATAAACAATAATAGCCACCTGTCCCCTGATCAGCATTGCCAACAAGTATGGAGGGTTAATGGCCAGCACTAAGTAAAGGTCTTTGAATATGACACCTCATTAAATATTCACAACAATCTTTGAGATAAACATGGTAGTAAGTCTTATTTCAGAGATGAGGAAACTGAGAATCCAAGGGGTCAAGATACTGATCTAAGATCACCCAGCTAAGAGGAGAAAGAGCTGCGCACGCAGTGCATTAGCGCTGAAGCACTGTCATGCACTATACCAATACTCCCTTAGAATGTTTACAAATATTTTAAAATTTAATTTGATTTTTATTTATTTTGTATGTGCCTCCTAGGTTATAAATCACTTTCAGAGGTGAGCATTCCCATGTCAAAGAGAGGAAAAGATTAAGGAAGATTCAGATCAGTATGCAGAAGCACAGTTCCAAAGGAGTGGCGTGAAAGTGCCGAGAAGCGAAGCGCATGACTTCAGATCCAAGCCCCACATCCTCCTCCTCCCCAAACACACCCACCTCGAGGCAGGAAAGGAAGGCTTAGTGTGCAAAGCGGCCTCAGCTGAGGTTTCTTCAGTTAACGTCTGTCTGATATGGAGTGACTACTCCCCTGACCTGGAGGAAAGACAGATAGAAAAGGAGGGAGCAGACAAGATCAGTGGGGTGGGGCCCCCAGACCCAGGTTCTCTGCCCAGGCTCAGCCCCTGACAAGCACCCAGCAGCCAGCCAGCTCCCTGCATGAACTGCCACAAGACAGTGAGCGCACTCTCACATTCTCTGATTCCGCCTCCCACCCCAAAGTTAATATAAAACTGCCTCACTTGGACATAATTGTACTTCTCCATGGAAATGAGGGATTCCATGTGAACACAGTCACGGCTGCAAAAGCTCTCTTTTTTTAAGCATCACTGACTATCAGGATATTCAAGCCCTGGAGTGGCAATGGAATCCTTGTGGGGAAAACTCAATTAAATCCGCTGCAGAATGCACACAGAACGAGGAGGAGGGAAAAGAAGAAGAGAAGGGGGGGGCGGGGCGGGGAAACATTTCTTTTGAATAACAAAGCTCCAGATTTAAAATTGGACTGTACAATAACAGCCATAATTCCTGGAAACCCAGATGGGGAACTAAATACATAATATATCGAGAGGAATTTATTTTCACAGACTTTGAGGATGTAATACAGTTTTTGGCACTTTCACACAGCCTTGGCCAGTGTTTCTGACAAGTGGAAGAGGCTGTTAACCACCTTTTCATGGAAAACATACCTCCATCTCGAGTCAGAGGTTAAGTTATTCTCTGGCCAAAAGAAGCAATCCATCATGCTTCATTACGGGGCAGATCTCACAATGAATAGCATTTGGCAGAGATGGATAACTTAATATGACTCCATCTGGCAGCTCTGTAAACGGATCTGTCATCTCCAAGACTGGTCGAGGTGGTCAGGCGCCACTTGAGGTCCTGAACAAAATTCGGGCCGCTGCAGGGGAGGGACGAGTGTGGCTACTGATTCACACCTGAATAACAACTGCAACACGAAAAACCGCCGCGTGTCTATTTAAGCACCTACTAAGTGTCAGACTGCTGAGTAGAAAGTGTGCAGGTCTTCCAAGTCCTTGGTTAAATGTATTTATTTATTCTTGGCTCTACCACTTACAAATTCCTGATTGTGGGTGGGTAACAGACTCTGGCTCAGTTTCCCTGTCTATCAAAATGAGGATAACAAGTAACACCTACCGTAGGGCTGTAATGCACACAGAGCCCTTGAGACAGTGACAGGTGTATAGTAAATGCTTAATAAGTGCTAGCAGGGCTCCGACCAAGGTGAGGCAGTCTTCTGGGGTGCAGTGTTGAAGGGGCACTCACTTTCAGGGTCACAAATCAGTGCCTCTGTAAATGTTTTACCCTGGATGTCTCTCTTGCTTCAACCTAGTCCCTGCCCAGATCTCAGGCTCACAGATGTAGAAACAAAGCTCAGGGAAGTGAAGTAACTTGCTGGACCCCACCCAGCCCGGTACATACAGAACCTGGACTCACAATCTGTCTGTCCCACTATATAGTGTTGTTGTACCACATCACACTGCCTGAAAAGCAGTGCACATGAACTGTCAAGTTCCACAGTTTGGCCAGTGTCGGGCAAAGAAACAATCAGATCAGATGGGAATGCTGGTCTGAATAGGTGGGCTATTCCTGGGGACCCAGACAACAGTAAGAGAGGCCTCTGCTGAGTCTCTTTCTAGACCCAATTTAGGTGCTAATAATGTAAAGCTGCTTCCCCTTGAAAAGTGGCCAGAGTAATGAGAACTGCATCTCACTGGTCAGAGGAAAGAAAAAGAAGAGATACATGATTTTCTAGCAAAACCTTCCTTATCAGCTCTGTCGGGGGAAGGAAAAAAAGAAGGCAAATAAATGACAAAAGCAGAGGAACCATTAATCACGCCGTTTGCTGTTGGTCTGCCGGCCTGGCTGAGGGCGTGCAACTCACAGGCCACTCTTTGGCTCGAAGGAGCTACGCTCAGCCCAGCTCCAGGCAGGAGAGACAGGTGTGAGTGTGCCTGCAAACCTCGGATCCTCCTGGCAGCTCTGCCACTCTTTCTCTGTGACTTTGGTTAACTGGCTAAACTCCGCTGAGCTTCCTAATCTCTAGCACAGGGCATTTCATGCACAGTCTCCGAATTCCTTTCCAGCTCCAAACTCTCCAACCCCCATGAGCACTGAATTACATGAGCCAAAAGAATGCTCTGAAATAGAATCTCCTCTTAAAACTGTCCCTCTATTGTCTGGAAAACTTTCTAGATTCTTTGTATCTGACATCTTGTCACCGTTATTTTTTGTGGTTGATCAGTAAAATAAATAAATAGACACATTTTAAATTGCTGCAGTGAGAAATTTTATACTTTCAACGTAATTTTCTGAGTGTCTGGAGTAGCGTTGGCAAGCCTTGCCTGTGCAGGAGGTTCCCATACTCTAATGCTTTGTCACAGACATCACTTCTCTTGCCCTTACAACCTCCATTTGGCAATTGAAGAATTGAGATTAGAGTCATGTAATGGCTTCATTTGTTCATTCATTCATGCATTCCTTCATTCATCCAGCCACTCAGCAAACATTACTGGGGGGCATCAGACTCTGTACAAGGGGCCAGAAACTCAAAAATAGATAAAACAGAGTTTGTACTCCGATGGAGACAGTGTAGTGAGGACACTGAGAGCAAACATTTTGGATCCTTCAGCTCGGTGCTTTGTGACCGCCTGGAGGGGTGGGATAGGGAGGGTGGGAGGGAGGGAGACGCAAGAGGGAAGAGATATGGGAACATCTGTATATGTATAACTGATTCACTTTGTTATAAAGCAGAAACTATCACACCACTGAAAAGCAATTATACCCCAATAAAGATGTTAAAGAATAAAAAAAATAAAATAAAATAAAAATTTTAAAATTTTGGATCTCAGTCCAGATCCCGCGATAGCTGGTCATGAGCTCTTTGACCCTGGGCAGCTTATTTTAACCTCTCTGAACCTCAAGTTACTTTTCTATAAAACAGGGATATTATCTACCAGTTGAGAGCAAGTGTGGATGAGATGAGCTAATAATGTAAAGCACCTACCACAAGATCTGGGATACAAGCAACATAAACGGCCGCTTTTACTATGTGCTTCAAGAACATTGTGAGTTGATGGCTGGGCCCAGCATGGAGAATTGCTATTTTTGTCTGATTATTTGTTTCTTTTTGCAGAGGGACAGATCTCCCATGTGCTGACGGTCTTGTGGCAGCCAAGAGATGGGGAGCAGACCGCCTGCACAGTTCCCCAACTTCACACTCCACAGCTCTCCGTGGAACTGTGCAGACCGGCTTCCAGTTCCGGGCTTGGCAATGAGCCTCGGGAATACTCACCAACTCGTATTTTCAAAAGGTCCCCTTCCTCCCCGAATCAAAGGAAATGCTATATCCCTTGGCCACACAACCCAAATAATCTCAGCAACTCCCAGTGTGATTCAGATACCCTGCCCAACAAACGGATGTTCCTTCTTCCCCCCCTCATACCAAGCCCCAGGGTTAGCTCAACCTGGCCAGGAATCCCCAGCCCAACCCATGACAAGCTGCTCGGCCCTGAGAGCCAGGCCTTGAGGCAGCTCAGGGCACCAGCCTAGGGCAGTCTGGAAAAGTCATTGTGGAGGAAATCCCAGACACAAGGCGCCCTGTCCCCGTAGTGAGGGGGACACTCACCAGAAGGGACGGCGGGCAATCCCCTCCTGCAATCTGAGCGCTGTCAGCATGCAACTCGGCACAGAAGGTTTTGTCATCTCGACTGTAATAAACCCCACTTCCTGAGCTCCAAGCCCCTCTGGGCTCTACATCAACCATGCCACCGGGCCCTCCGTGTCCCCTGGCTCCGTCAGAGCCCAGCGCACCTGCAGCCACCATTTGGAGGGCTCAGGTGCCACCCACATTTACTAATGAAAAGTGGCCCCTGGCCACCTTGGAGGACATGGGGGGATGGGTTACAGCTAAGGCGGTGGGTCTCAACCTTGGCTGCCCTCCAGAATCCCCTGGGAGCGTTCACAGTCCTGATGCGCCAGGCTGCAGACCCGACCAATTAAACCAGAATCCCTGCGGGTGGGACCCAGGCATCAGTATTTTTTTTTTTTTTTTAAGTTGGCCAAATGATTCCAGTGTGCAGTGAAGTTTAAGAAATAGTACTTATGCTGGGCTGGGACTCCAGAGAGCATCCCTTCCTTCCTCTTTTCCTCTCTCTCTCCCTCCCTCCCTTGCTTTGTTTTTTCTTCCTACCGCCCTCCCTCCCCACGTCCTCCCTTCACTGTTTCCTAAAGCAGCACACTCTTGGTTAAAGTCCAAGGCTTACAGTCAAACCATTCTCACTTTGGATTCTGGTTTTGCTGCCACCGACCGTGTGAGTCAAAGGCAAAGTACTTCAGCCCTCTGAAGTTCAGCGTTCTCGTTCTATAGAACGGGAAAAATAAAAGGACTTACCCCAGAGAATCCTCGTGAGGATTACATATCACAGATAAATTGTTTAATACAGCGCCTAGCAATCAGTATGTGCTCAATAAATGTGTGCTATTTTCCTTCTGGTTATTATTGTAATTTTCCAAGAGCTATGCTAGATGCTGAGAATACAAAAGAAACAATACAAGTGTGATGTTCATTCTCACACAACTAACTCTCTTCCCATTCAATCCCTAGGTGGACAGTGGCTCCACATCATTGACCAGAGCAGGGAGGATAGATATTTTGATTTTTCTTCATTATTTAATACATTTTTTATTCTGGCAATTTTTTTTATAGATATAATGTCCAAATATCCATAGGTTGCAAAGAAGTGGATATTCTAAGACCTGTGACAATACAAAACACTAATGGCTAGAGCCATTACGTACTGAGCGTCCTCAGTGTGCCAGGCACAGTCCCATCAGGTCTGTGGGGGCACCTGCTAGGGAAGTACGGTACTGAACACGATTCCGTCTCAGGCTCACCAGCCAAGATGAGATGATATTACTGATACTTTCATTTTGCAGATGAGGACTCCGAGGCTCAGAGTGGTTAACTGTTTTCACCCAGGGTCACAGAGGTGGATGCAAACCCAAGTTTGTAAGCTCCACATTGTTCCGCTTTCTGAATGGATGTGGGGTGTGCTGACGAGGGGATTCTGAGTTTTGACCCGAACAAGGAGGACAAAGCAGTTCCTCTAACCTGGAGGTCTTCAGGGGAAGGACAGTGCCAAACTGGGGTGAGGGCAGGGTGTTAAGGGACCAGGAGCAGAGGAGGATAAGCATGGCCGTGAAGAGGGAGGGGTTTGGATGAACTCCCCTTCCCCAAGGAGCTGGGGAACCAGGGGAAGCCACCCAGTAGTGAGTGGGCAGTGAGTCCCTTTAAAGTGTCCAAGGCAGATGGAATGTTTCCAATCCATAGAAATCGTGGCCAAGTCCAGTGATCTTGGTGTGTCTCGGTTTCTATATCTGCACCCTAAAGTTATATCACCAAGTATAGCTCGCTGAAACTGAATAGCAAGATACAAGTGGTGAGCAAACACTGTCAAGCACTCTTTAAATGGTCTATGGCTATCGAAGAGGACTTAACTTTACAAAAGGTTCTACTACCCCGAAGTCTGAACAGCAATCGGTTTGGGGGGGAAAAGTCCTTAGGAAGCATCACTGAGGCTCCAGCCCAGGCAAGCTGGACACCCCAGGTGTCGGCACACAGACTGTAAGTTTAACTTAAATTCTGCTTTAACTCAAGGCTCTGCCACCTATGATGGTGTAATCTCTCTGGGCCTCAGCTTCCTCGTTTGTAAAGTGGAGCTAATAACGTACGTCCCTCGGTGGGTTGCTCTGAGGATGAAGTGCTACCATACCTGTTAAAACTCTGAGAATGCTACTTCCCACATACTAAACACGAGCATCAGCTGCTATTGGTAAAGGATGACATCCTGCACTCAGGAACTGCTCTCTCTCAGCCCAGGCCTGACTGTCGGTAGATTTCCCACTGTAGCCAAGTTCACTTTTGCTCTTCTGCCAGAGCTAGTTACATGTTATTTGTTTTGCAGGGTATTTGTTTTCCAATATTTTTACTAAGTAGGACAGCTATATCAATGAGGTCTGCTGCTTTATTGGTTGCTAATTGCTGGGGCATAATTGTTGCAATGTTATTTGGTGTTCCCATAATTCTCTGCAGCCAATCAAGGTGGCCAGTTCTCTAATTACAGCCCAGTGGATTCTCAGTCACCAGCATCCAAACACTTAAGAGTACTCAGTTTACAAGAACTCTTTTCAGCACTTTTACAAGAAAGGGCTTAACTGACCAAGGCAAGAAAGTCATGTCAGAAAATAATTTTAAGGATAATTTTGTAAGTATATATGAATATACAAAATAATAAATATTTTATAATTTTAGCAGTGTGTATATTTTTTGAAAGCAGTTTTTAAGATCTGTCTCAAGACCTTTGCACATCCAACTCAGTCTCTAGCTGGACAAGAGTTGGGGTTTGTAATGATCATAATTCTGAGGCCCAGACAGATCTCAATAGGCTTTTGCAAACATCAGACGTTAACTGTACTCAAACTGGTTTTGGCACTGCAAGCATTTGACTGTATTTGAAAGTTTTCTGGAACTTGTAACCTATTATGTCCTTTCTACAAGACAGGGAATCAAAATATTCAGTCCACTAAAATCACTGAAGATAATGATAGCCTTAGAAGCACTTTGTGTGCTGCAACATAAAACGTTAAGCTATCGTCAGTAGCAAATCCATGATCTTAATCAGATGACATCACTTCTTTCCTTCCATTTTCCTTAAAGTAAATCCACACCTTTTCTTTGACGTCTAAGGCCCTACATGTTCCAGCCCTGCCCACCAACCTCCAGCTCGCTCTCTCCCACCTGCCCCCGCTCCTTCACCCTGCCATAGCCGCCTGGCCTCCTTCCGGCTCCTCGAACACACATCATGGTTCCCAGCTCAGGGCCCTGGCCCTTGCTGTTCTTCCTGCCTACTGCTCTTCCCTCAGCCCTTCCCGTGCCGGTTGCTTCTCAGCCGTAGGTCTCACCTCTGGCGTTGTCTCCACAGAGAACACTTCCTGAACAGCTAGATGCCCTTCTCAGACTAAGTATCACATGAATTCTGCTTTTACCTTAAACAGCCATTATCACCACCTCGTTTCATCTTGTTAGTTAATTCAATTGTCACTCTGTCTGACGTGTAAGCTTCTGTGAGGACGACCACGGTATCCTCAATACTGGTGACAAAGATGGTCCATAATAGGTACACAATGAACAGTTGTTTGACAAAGTACATGAAAGAATGAATGAACACCATTTTCTGCTCCTTTATTTCAATCGTTTTCAACCTACTTTTGCTTTATCCAATATACGTAATTATACTTATCTATAACTGCCCTATTTTGTATCACCGCAATGTTTTCTGTTATCACCGCCACCACTGGTGCTCAATCAACTGCACTTATCAAACACCCACACAAGTATGTGCAGCAGTGCACCAACTGCTATAGAGGAAAATGAAGACCAAAAGTCATCACCTCTGCTGTCAGGGAGCCTTTGATCTAACTGGTAACAGGAACAAGCAGACTTGACATACATGTGGGCTGAGATGTAGCGGCTTACGGCAGAGATTCTTGCTTCCTCTCTGTTGTGGACTGAACTGTGAACCCCCAGATTCATATGTTGGAGTCCTAACCCCTAGGATCTCAGAATGTGACCTTTAAAGTGACCATGAAGGTTAAATGAGGTCACATGGGTGGGCCCTAATCCAATATGACTGGCATCCTCAGAAGAAGAGGTGTTTAGGACCCAGAGGAAAGACCATGTGGAGGACAGGGAGAACACAGACATCTATACGCGAAGGAGAGAGGTCTCAGAAAAAATCGACTTTGTTTAACACCTTGATCTTGGACTTCCAGCCTCCAGAACTGTGAGAAAATAAATGTCTGCTGTTTAAGTCACCAGGACTGTGGTACTTTGTTGTGGCAGCCTGAGCAAACTGACACACTCTCCAATATTCATTTTCCCTTCCTTATGTAAGTAAGTGGCTGAGTGCCTGGCCACCTAGGGGACTGCACTTCCTAGCCTACCCTGCAGATACATGTCGCCATGTGACTAATGAGCTACGAGCAGAAGTGCCATGTGGCCTTGGCTCTACCCCAACTCCCTCAACCCTTTAGAGCCCACTGATCACTCAAGTTCAAGGAGGCAGCTGGTTGAGAAGGAAGGAAAGAGGAGACGACACAAAGAGGTAGGGGTGAGGGCAGACTCCTCTGGATGGCAGTCTACACAAAGGCCTCTCCAACCAAAGCTCGTCTCTTCACAATTCCCACCTGAATTGTGTTCCACTGCGATGCTGGCCCGCGTGGAAATCCACCAAATAGCAGTTTCAAAAAAATCCTGTAAGCATCTGTGGCAGGACCACGAGACATGAGCCATTTATGCTTTAGCGCTTTTAAGTTCTAGATGAGGAAGATGCCTGAGGAAAGGGAGGCTTTACTGTGGAGCAGGCAAGGGGGGGTTGAGGTCCTCTACTGAGTTTCTGACAGTGAGTGGGTCCTCAAAAGTGGGAGAGGAGCTCAGTAAGAAAGGCAGAAGAAGAGTCAAGAGCAAACTCACCTTATTTAAAAGTTCCATTCGGGGCTAGACTCGTACTAGGATGGAGAGCAAAGACTCCCTCCTGCCTCGTTCCCAGAAGGGAAACGTCATAATCGTACACTTGATGCTACCTTTGGATACATCACACGATAAACTGGTTTTGAGGTGCCTCCATGAAAACCTACCCACTGTTTTTCACATGATACTTATGGATTCCCCCCCCCACACAAAGAAAATGCATTCTGAATTCCCAAGAATCAAACCAGGTATTAGAGTTTGGAACAACTTACTTGAAAGTACAGGATACTAAGCAATTTTGCCAACCAAACGGCAGAGAATGAGCCCAAGCTCAAAGAGCATATAGAGCACCACTGAAAACACAAATTATTTCATGGATGTGGATTTCAACAAATCCTTTGTTGTGGCACCAAACACACCCCAAGGTAGGTCCTGTTTTCACACGGTAAAGGCTGGCAAAGGCTGGCATTTTCTAAACGCAGACCCCTGCATTTAGTCCTGCGAGCCTGCCCCAGTCATGTGTCTGGGACTCGTGGGATGCTCTGGAGTTTGGGGAAAGCTTCAGGTGGAGATTCTGTCAAAGATAAATGGCCAGGCCCAGCGAGCAGCACTGAGCTGGAAGGAAGCCTGGGATGCAGCGCCATGGATCGGCCAGTTCCCTCGGGAGAGGAGCCAGTCTGCTCGTTACGCTCACCTTGTCATCGGTGGAAACCACACAGACATCCGGCCTCGCCCCACAGGCGCTCAAAGCAGCAGTTTCCAATTTATCTGCAGCAAGTTAAATCCTGGAAAATCCAAAGTACAGGGGCTCAAAGTACAGGGGTCATGAGCCACCCTTGCCTACAGCACCTTGGGTGGGAAACGGGAGGCACCTGAGTGTCTGTGTGATTCCCAACCGGGACGAGAGAGAAGTGGCTGCCCTGAAGGGCATCTCTCCTTACCACTGTGTGTAAATAGCTTACTCTGTACTGTTTAGGCAAAAATATAACACCATAATGTATATTTAGTATGGCTACAATTTTATTATATCTTATATGTAACTTTGATAGTACACATACCAACGTGTTAATAAAAGTTACCCTTTGTTTTGCCATTATGGGCAACTTTTAGGTGCTTTTTACATAGGTTCTTATCTTTTAATTTTTCTGTGTTGTGTGCTTACTCTTTTTATAACAAGTAAAAAATAAAACCAGAAAGTGAAACACGACCTTTCCTTCTACTGTGCCCCCATGTTGCTTGGCTGCCTTACTGTAAAGAGTCCTCAAGATCTGTCAATATAATGCCCCTGAAATGCAATTCTCCCAAGTGTAACGGCCACTCAAAGAGGAGAAGCCAGCCCACTGCCACCACTACTCATTTGGAATCCTTCCTTCCTAACAGGAGCAAAACGTGACACTACCAGGTCTGCGGCTCAGTTCATGGCATTGTGCCTTCCACCTCCTACAGTAAAGTAAAAAGCTCAGTCACTCTAGGAGCCGCCATGTTCCATTTCACAACGCCTGCCCGTCTCCTCCTCCTCTGCACAGGGCATCCCCGCCGGGCCTCCCATCCGGAGCCCGGAAGTTAGCTTCCCGGCTAGATTTTCCCCTGAAAGGTTTTGGTCTGCACATTGGGCCAGATAATAAGATTCTTGCTTTGGCTGGGGCAGTGCCTGGTGTGGCCAGTTCAGCTCAGAGAGGTTTTCTTTGCTGCCTGTGGATAAACCCATGACAGCACTGTGGAGCATACCGCTTCTGCACCTAAGGAAGGCTTAATGTGCAGTTCAGGTATCCAAGTGTGGTGACACATGCACAGGAATGCAGTGTCACGAATGAAGTGCAACACCACAGCCAAGGCTGGCCATGCACACACCAAAAGGGTCTTCACCCAGGAGACACGAGAGCTTCATGTAAAAATAATAATCTCTCCCTGACGCTTGTACCATTAGAACCTCTTCCCATTGAGATAAGCATCGCTTTCCCCCTTTAAAGTACAATTATAATTGCATGTCAATGAGTACGGAAGAATTAAGCTGGAAAGTCTCAGCAAGGCAGTTAACCATGAACCTTAACCATTGCATCTGAGCTGAAGCATGTGATGGTGAAAAAGAGAAAACCACCAGAGAATAAATTCTGAGTAATGGGAGAGAAGCCTTCAGGCCCCATTCAGGTTGGAAGAGATCTTTTCCTTCACCTAAAATCAGTCAGGGTTATAAAAATCCCACCCCTTAAACCAGGGCAGAGCAGAACATGCCTTGTCTATTCTTTTAAAAACATTCCTAGATTCCATGCAGACTGATGGAGAGCCAGAGCCCCAGTACTTCCAGGCTTTCAAGGATTCATAAAACAGCAGATAAGCCACAGAAAGGGAAGTGAAGGAGCATCTAGGCCAGTGGATCTGAAACTTGAATGCGCACTAGAATCACCGGGAGGCTTCTTAACACAGATTCCTGGACCCGACTCCCAGAGCTTCTGATTCAGGGGGAGGAGTGGGCCTCACCTTGGTTTTGCTTGGCTTTCTAAGGCAGGACAAAGGGAGATGGAGGAAGATACTTCCTAGGCAGGTAAGAACACCAGGACCATTTCTGCCCATCAGCCATTGGAGAGAAGTTTCTCCCAGAGCAGAAGTAATCTTAGCAAGGCCATGCCACGAGGAAGGGTAGCCAGCAACCTCTCTTCTTCTCCCAAGATGGCAGCATGCCACAGCACTGCACCAGTCAGGAAAGGCTAGGTTCGGTGGCCATGACACCAAAATATCAGTGGCTTAACACAACAAAGTTTATTTTTCAATCTGGGCAGGTCTATCGCTGGTTGAGTTATGCTCTTGGATTGGCTTATCTTTCACGCACTTGTTCAGCATTCCAGGTGGCTCTGGGCTCGTGGCACCCTCACGCAGACCTCCACGATCTCTGTGACACAGGAGGAGGAACCTGGGGAAGTCTTCCACTCTCGTGACACTGGCCAAAGCACATCACATGGCCATGGCTAACCTCAAGAGGGAGGGAGGTGTAACCTTCCATGCGCCCAAACACGGAGGATAACAAGACTCACTGGTTGCCGCTTACAGTGTCTATCACAGTGGCTCAACTGTATATTTCTTCTTGATCACATTTCATCTACTCCTGGGGAGGGAAGAGTGGGAGAGAAGCCTCAAGCACTCATGATACCAGAGTACAGGCACACCCCAATGAAAGAGTGGTTAGGAGAAGGGATAAAAGACGCAAAATGTTTTGTATTTTATTATTACAATTATCCAAAAGCTAGAAACAATACTGTGATAGTTGCTACTATTTAATGATTGAAAACATAGCAGGTAATTTGTTTATGTGATAACATTTTACAGAATCATACACACACACACACACACACCCCCCACAGAATAAGTGCATATAAAAACTGGTGATTCCCAGTAAATCCAGTATTCTAGTTACCAGTATTGTACCAATAACAGTGTCCAGGTTTTAACAAGGTATTATAGTGATGTAAGATGTTAACACTGGGGGGAGCTGGATGAATGGTACACGGGGATTTTCTGCACTGTTTTTGCAACTTCTAGTAGGTCTATAATCATTTCAGAAAAAAAGTTAAAAGAAAATAGCAGAAGATTTTTCTACCCAGGTCCTTTGCCTCACATCTTCTCTACAAATGTCCCGCACCGCACATGAGCGGCAAGAGAAGTTGTCTAAGTAAAGTGACCTTTTGCTGGGAAAGCAGGAAATCTGATTAATGTGCTGGTGAGGCAGCTGCAGACATTCAACTGCCTGTCTGCACCTTCGGTCTCTGCAGAAACATAGATGAAATCTCTTCTTTGAAAGTTAAAATAAAAGCCAGTCAATCCCCACGTGCGCCGTGCCCCGCCCGCCCCCCCCCCACCTTTACTGCAGGTAATACGTGGGAGCCCCGGTGAATTCCTATGCATTTCCCTTTAAATTCTTGGGATTTCAGTGACAGACCAAGGCTCTCATCTGTCCGCAAACTGTTCCAGGCAGACCCATTACTTTACACTACAATAAAACGAACGACATCAGGATAATCCGTCAAACAAAAGCAGCTGGGAGCATCATCTTGTACCAGAGGCTGTATTCATTTGCCCAGAACCTTTAAAAATCTATGCCCCGGCTCTTCTCCCCAAAGTCCTCATTTCACCCAATAAAATAAATTTAAAGTACATAAATGTATATTTAAAATATCTAAGCAAACACTTGCAGCTAAATAATGTTCACCCAGATATACCTACAATTTTTTTTTATCGTTAGACATGTTTCCCATTCTCCCAAGTAAATATTTCACTGAAAATGCTCCCCAAGCAGTTGTTATCTCAATATTTTCACAATAGAATATTCTGTGCTCTACACATATAAATACTGTGAATAACCAGACATTTTCCCAAAGAGGCCTCTGATTTCCCTTCATTTTGCAAAATGATTCTCTCATAATGCTAGCTCTGAGAGCAGACACCAGGCTGAGCAGGGTGTGAGCTCCAAAAATCCAAGTCACTAGCTCCCAGTAATTTCTTGGAGCCTGAAACGAGATGAGTCCTTATGGAATGTGTCAGGATGTTTCGTTCAAGGGTATCGTGGGACAGTGGAAGGAACTCAAATGTTGAGGCCACGCAGACCCATACTTGAAGGCTGTTTCTTCCACTCGTGTGGCTTTGGGCACGTTATCTACTGCCCCATCTATCCAAAGCCTAGCAGTGATAGTACCCGCTGCTTCTGTGTGGAGTGGCCGGCTTCCCAACAATATTTGGTCCTCTCGCTTTACTTAAGCAGAGTCCTTAAGGGCCGGCCAGCCACGTGGCAGCCCAGGGTACCCACTGTGGCTGTAAATGTCCCTGCAGAGGACTCCTCACATTCATAAAGACCCTATGGCAACTATTGAGAGGACTGAATATCCAGTGTCCCGTTAAGCTCTAGCTGTGGAGTTACTCTGCAGAACTGGTTCTCAAACTTGAGGGTGCATCAGAATTACCTTCGGAGGGGGAGGCTTATTAAAACATAGATTTCTGGGTCCCACCCCTAGAGTTTCTGATTCAACAGACCTGAGTATTACCTGATGCTCTGCATTTCTAGCAGGTTCCCGGGTGATACTAAGGCTGCTGCCCTGGGGACCCCACTTTGAGAACCTCTGCTCTAGAACAGGGGTGTCCAAACTTCTTCTGAAATATGTTAGGCTCTGCAAACCATACAGTTTCTGCTGCAACTACTCCACTTTATCATTGTCACATAAAGAAACCATAGATCATACATTCTACATTCCAATGAAACTTTATTTATAGACCCTGAAGTTTGAATCTCCTATAATTTCACATGTCACAAAACAGTATTCTTTTTTTTGTTTGTTTTTCCAACTGCTTGAAAATGCAAACACTGTTCTTAGCTCTTGGGCTATAGGAAAACAGGTGGTTGGTTGGATTTTGGCACCCGGGCTTATAGTTTGCCAAGCCCTATAACTAGAGCACCAGGAAAATGCGACGCTTCCAGCCCCTGTTGGATAAAAATGTCTGCAGTTTTCTTTCTCCATCTGTTTCTGTGTCGAATGAGCCGCTGCGCTGGACAGCGTTCTCCCCAGCAGCGCTCCCGGGGCAGCGGCAGCCTCCGCTGAATCAACACTGCCTCGGCCACTGAGGTCTTGAGGGTTTTCCCTGCTGCCCCTCACCGCCCACCACAGCCTTCTGTAAGCCTCACTTTTGCTCTTTTTATAGCTTTGCACACATTTGTCTCTGTGGCAAATTTACAGCACACACTGCTCGTCTGAACTATCTAAAGGCAAAATATTCTCGACTGTGCCATAAAGCTTTCCCATTCTGTGTGTTTTATTTCTCTGCTTGAGGACCTTTTATGAAATCAGCAGCTATAGGCGGAAGGAAATCATTTGCATACTTGGCTCCATACACCTGGAATTCCTTAATTTTAGGGATTAGCAAAATGAGTCTAATAAAAAGTGGAGGCCCTCGTTAATCATCTCTGTAAAGTCCCTTCATTACCTGTTACTTGCGCCCAATCTGAGTGCCCATTTCAGGAAATGCACATTGTGCAGGTCAGTTATTACACTTTTATGAACTGATTTGGAATTTTATGTGACGCAGTTTGAGTTTTTAGTGTTCTTCAAAGTTAAAATGACTTTTCTCCCCCATCCCACTCTTAAGAGCACACCTCTCAGGGTTATCACAGAGATGGTCCAAAGGTGACAACTGTGAGAACCGTTATCATTGCGCTGAGAGTGGAGTCAGCATCAATTGTGTTGTTATTTGAGATGAGCTGGGTGCAGGCCCTGCTAAACTCGCTTCCCAAGTGGAGAACAAGTATATCCTCCTCTTCTATTCTGTTCTACGCTCACTCCCCAGAGGAATCTGGATGCTTCCAAGAAGCTCTCAATCCTACTCACCCCCTCCTTATAGAATTGAGGAAAACTGCTTCAGTTGCCCCTGCTCTTAAGGAGACTCTGATTAAGGTCGGGCCTGCAATGCAGTTGCCATCGCTAGCTTTCTGCAAGGGGCAGGGAAGCACCATGTATACTGATTGCCAACATGTTTCCAGTTAATTCAGGGCTCCACATGCAACTCCTTACAGAATTGGAGAAACATAAATTGGTCCCACAAAAGTAGACAGTTCCCATAATTGGAGCTTAAAACAAAATAAAACAAAACAAACGAAAATCCTCTCTCTGAAAATTTCCCTGATTTTTTTTCAAAATATAACTACTATGTCACCCACCCCAAGAACAGAGAGACCATAGCTGCCTGAAGTCAGTAGTTGTAATCAGGATAATTCTGAAACTGAATAATGCATACTGGAATGCTGTTTACAGGAAATGAGCAATTTATTTTATTATCCAAATTTTAAACCCTTTTAATATGCCTCCCAAGAAGACGTCTGATTTGGAAAATTGCAAAAGAGAATTTAGGAGAGGACAAGGGTTACTAAAAAATGTCAGCACTGTAAAGGCCAGATAAAGAAACTTCAGAGATGGCTTGAACAAAACAGTGTATCTGCCTAAACCACCTCTATGCTGGTGACTATAAGGGACCAACATTACACTGCTTTGAGTAATAGAAAAATTGTGAGATGAAAAGTTGAAGTGGAAGATTATATTCAATGGAAGTAATGCATTTATTAAATTCCTTTTCTGCAATTAATGTGTGTGTGCGCGTGCTCACTCAGGCACATATGTACTGACAAATATGTAAAATGTTTCTGTAAGAACCACAGAAAACACAGTAGTGAAAAGGGACTGGAGAAGGAATTTCTCTGCATCATCTTCCTTTCCAACCTGTTTACATATTCTAATTGTACGCACATACTTTTATTTGGGGGGATCATCAGAATTTATGTGGGTGGTAAGTTTTGAATAATTTTTGTGTTTTTCTTTATATTTATCTGTATTTCTAATTAACAAATATTTTAAAGAAACATCTTTTTTCAGGGCCTTAATAAGCCTCTCATTTGAACGTAAAGGCAGAGGTATATGGATTTTTGTACTTGTAATTAATTTTCATTCTTAGATATATTAAGTTCTCCCATATGCCCTGCATATACAAGCATGTCAGGAACATGTTTAAAGAGGCACCAAATTAGCAACTTGCCCAAGGCATCCATGGTTCTTAGTCGCACACTGCCCTTCAGGACTGACTTTGTGATTCAGAGGATTTCTGTTCTCATCCAATTGACCAAACCAGCTCCCCATGAAGTCGGAGAAAATAGTCAAATACCTAAGTAGGTGGGTAACCAAGACCCACTCCCACCTCTAGGAGAGATGCATGGTCTCCTGGCCTCTCTTGCTGCCCACAGTAGCCACCTTTGCACTCATAAAGAGCACAGACAAAGGGCAGGAGGGACCAGTGGAGCTGATTTCGTGCACTCTTTATGGGGTAGATGGGGAGCTGACACTGAGGGATGAGTCATGGCTTGTCCCAGATAATTCAGCTGGTCTGAAAGGACTCACACTCAGATTATCCTTCCACCACCACTAACTGCCTTAGGGAACCAGCTGGCTAGCCTCCCCCTCACTGTGTTTAGTTCATCCAACTAACTCATCATAAGTAGAAGAGAAGACAGGGTCTTGAGGAAAAAGGAGCAGGGAAGGTTGGTTTTGATGGACGGCAAGTGTCCTAAGGATGCCACCCCTCCCCCATGGTCAGGGCATTAGGGAAGAGCCATGGTGAAAAGTGCAATGCAGGGGTGAACTGGGGGCTAAATAGACATTTTTTTAATAAGGGGAAGGGAAATAACATGGATAGGACGCCTACATGCGTTGGGCAATTTGCATTCATTCCCTCAAATGGATCATCATCCCTATTTTACAAATGGTAGTAAATAACATGATCTCAATCACACAGCTCTTGGCTGGGCTGGGTTTTAAGCCCAAGCCTGTCTGAGTCCAGAGCCCAGACTGGAAGTCTCTACATCCAACAGCCTTTAATATAAATATAAAGATTGCTGCCCAGTGACCATGCTGATGAGGAAAGAAACAGAGGGAAATACTCCTCACTGCCTGTTTGAGAAAAAAGGGAAATTGCATTAACTGAGCATTTAATGTGCATTAAGCAATACTGTGTGTACTTAACATATGCCGTCTCATTAGATGCAAATTAGATGGGACGTTGATATTGTGTTAGGGAGCGACCAAAGAATGGCCAACAGTTCCCACTCCAAAGGCACACGGACTCGCAGGGGTAAAGGGGAGGGGCGCTTTCCAGATCACTTCATCCAACACAACTACAGTTTTGACTTGTGATGTTCTTGGCTTGGGATTAATGATAAGCAACTACGTATGAGCTTCTCAGATTGGATGCCAAGCTGATTCTCTGCTTCAGCACCATCTAGAGGATTTCTCTGGATACTCCAAGCTGATGAATCATAATTCTTGAATAATAATCATTCTCTGGGATAAATACCCAGAAGTGGGTTGCTGCATCACATGGCAGTTCAATTTTTAATTTTTTGAAGAACCTCCATTCTGTTTCCCATGGTGACTACACCACTTTGCATTCCCACCAACAGTACTCAAGGGTGCCAATTTCTCCACATTCACCAATACTTATTGTGTTACGTTTTGTTTGTTTTGTTTCGATAATAGCCATCCCGACAAGTGTGAGGTACTATACTTACCTGTGGTTGTAATTTGCATTCCCCTGATGATTAGTGACTTTGAAGATTTTTTCATATGTTTGTTGGCCCTTTGTATGTCTTCTTTAGAGAAATGTCTATTTTAATCCTTAGCTCATTTTTTAACCTAGGTATTAGCTTTGGGGTTCTTTTTTTATTTTGAGTTGAGGAGTTCTTTATATTTTTTGGAGGTTTAATTATCAGGCATATGGTTTGCACATATTTTCCCCCACTCTGTAGGTTGTTTTTTCACTCTGTTGATGGTTTCCTCTGCTCTGCAGAAGCTTTTTCATTGCAACCCCAATTCTGGGTACTTATTCAAAAGAGCTGAAATCAAGATCTCAAAGAGATATTAGCACTCTCATGTTCATTGAAGCACTGTTCACAATAGTCATTATGAGGACACAGTCCAATGTTCATCAACAGATGAATGAATAAAGGAAATACAGTATATCCATATAATGGAATATTATGCAACCTTAAAAAGGAAGGAAATTCTGCAATATGTAACAACATATTGCTCATATCATGCTGAGTGAAATAAATAAGCACAGAGAAACAAATACTGCATGATTTGTCTTACATGAGGTATCTAAAATAGTCAAGTTCATAGAATCAAAGAGTGGGATGATGGTCACCAAGGGCTGGGGGGAGGGATAAATGGGGAGTTACTAATCGATGGGCATAAAGTTTCAGTCAAGCAGGATGAATCAGCTCTAGAGATGTGCTGTACACATTGTACCTATAATTAACAATAATATACACATAGAAAACAGTTAAGAGGGTAGATCACATGGTAAGTGTTCTTACACAATAAAATAAAATTTTAAAAAAGAAACTGCTAAGTTGACTTTTGGCACTTAAGTTCTTCTTGAACTAAATAGTCTTATTCAAAACCTTCATCATCATCACCATCATTATCATCATAATCATCTAACATTTATTCAATGCCCACTATAGGTCAGACCCTATACTGAGGGCTTTATATTTTCCGTCTCATTCAACGCTCTCAACATTCCTATTAGGCAATCCTTTTTATTATCTCCTTTATATAGATAAAGAAACCAAGACTTAGAGCGACTAAGGAATTTGCCCCAAATCACAGGACCACTAAGTGGTAGAGCCAGGATTCAAAGCCCAGGTGTGAGTTTCTAACCACTACACCCCATTCCTTTCCAGCAACAAAGTTAGTAAAGAACCTTGGCCAAACAAATCCTTGCTATTTATATCCTCTTTGTAATTTTATGAGATACAGTTTGTGGTTTTGAAGGTTCAGAAATTTAATTTTTTATTCCTCTCTTCCCCCATATCCTGCTCACCTCAAGTCAAACAAGGAAATTAATATCTACATCCAGACCCTGCCACCCTCCCCTACTTTTTCATCTTCTTCAGCAGTCGACGAGGAGGCAACCACAGACCTGGTTGCTTATCTACACTCATATCCCATCATCCAAATTACAGAAAAAGAATGGCATGACAGTAAAATGAGGTGTCAACTCATCCCTCAGGACTCTAAGGCCACAGCCCAAGGATGAAGCAATGACACACTATGGATGGTTTGGGTGGTTGCCACAGATGCCTGCTAGCTTTTCACAAAAGTCATCTTCTCTTCCTCCTCAGCACACAGCCAGACTGCATTATCAGCCTCACATGCAGGTGGTTCTGACTGAAGGCTGATTCTGCTCAATGGAAAGAGGCGAGAAGTGACATGTACCACTTCTGGCACTGGTACATACCCTCCCAGTGTCCCCGCCTCACCCCACAATATACTCTCTCTTCCCACTCTGCCAGCTGGAAGTCCACACACAGGGTGACTTTGAAAACCATGTGTTGAAGATGGCAGAGACACCAGATAGAAAAAAACAGCACTCCTGAATCATTTATAAGAAGAGCTCTCAGCTGATCAAGAATATCACTTTGGTACTTTATGTGAGTAAGAAATAAATTTTTCCTATAAACTGTGCTGATTTTGGCGGTCACTGTTTAAAGCAGCTATTCTTACCCAAACCAGTGCAGTTATTGCTTGATATTATCAATTATCTCAGTGACAACTATTAATATAGTTACTTCAAATAACAAAACAATGCTCCTCATAGTTAGGAGTATGAGGGCCGTAGGCTAGGACTGGGATGTGGCTTAGGATGGTGACCCAGGAGCCTTCTTTTTAGATACTCTGCTCCCTCTTAGTAGTCATCTGCCCATATGCATATCGCCTCATGGTCACAAGATGGCTGCTGTTATCTCCACACCTCTACCTCCATACTATCCTCGGCAGGAAGAAGAAGAAGAAAGGGGAAACTAGAATGATGGCATTGATATCAGGAAAGAAAAAGCTTTCCCTTTCCCAACCAAACTTCTTGGTTTACATTTCATTGGTCATGACTGAGTCATGTGCCCACCTCAAGTGGCCAGGGGTCTGATACAGTAAATAATTGTCATGGGGCAAACTGAGGGCCTGGAAAAAGTGCCACAGTATTTTTTATAAGGAAGATGGGGGGCTAGGTAACAAACAATGTCTGTTTCAGTAATATGCGGAACTAGTATACAGGATCTTAGCAAAGAAAAATCACTAAGAGCCCTCTGCCTAGCCATTGCCTTGTCTAAAAGCCCTCATTCCTCCTCTGACCCAACATACGCATTTTGATCAACTACTCCACCTTTCTCCTGCCTGAATTCTATGCCCCTCCGACATGATGCCCCCTACTACATACATACATTTTTAAGATTTCATTTCTAACTCATAATAAACTAGGATCCTACTTTGGCTTTTGATTGAAATGTGCCATGTCTTAGAGTTGGAAAAGCATGTCTATGGGGATAAAAAGTCATCTCCCAAGGTCAAACGTGATTTTTTTCCTCTCATCATCCCACCCCTCTACTGCCTTCCACCAGTTCAGCTCCTCTCTCTCTCTCCTCACTGGCCTCGGCTCCTGAGTGTGCTACGCCATAAACAAAAGGACAGATTCACATCTCCTGGATAGAGAGTGGTTTTGAAGGTTTGGAAGAGGACTTACTACCAAGAGTCAACAGGAAAGCATCGCTATGTTGAAGACCCACGTGCAATAAGAGGACAAAACATACCAAACTGTGTAGTGCATTTGGGAATGGAACCAGTAGTCTGTTTTTGCAGATTGTTCTGATTTTGCAAAAGAAAAGTACCTGTGTTTGAATTAGGGACAAATATTCCTAAGAACAGTCACCAACCTAACCCAACAACAAACCATCATTTTCACCAAGGATCTGAAATTTTAATCACCATACTCTCATGGACAGATTTACCACATAAGCCATTCTAGCTGAGAGGAACTTGCACCAGGCTACAAACATGAAGCCAGGGTAAAAATGTTGCGTCTGGTCTGTTGAGGGCTGCACATCAGGGTGACTGTTCAAAATGAACCAAAGCAGACAAAGGTGATCTTGTGGGATGGTGGAGGCCAGTGTCCTGTAACTGGTTTTGAATCTTACAGCCAGTATCAGTAGTCGTGGGACAGGGATGCTTTATTAAATTCAGATGCTCAGTGTCTTTCTTATTTCTATTACAAATCTAAAAAAATATTGTGCTGTGTTCGAGCCCAAAGAAGTCTTGATCATTTAAGCCTCACTAGTCCAGTCAACCATGGGAGGCTCATGGCTAGTGCTGTTGTGCGGAGTCAGGCCCTCTCTGGCTTTCTGGAACTGGAAGCTTGAACCTAGCAGATGTCTTCCCCTCTCTGTTCTTATTGTCCCTAAAGTGGGAATAAAAATATCTAAACTAATTATATAAAAGATACAGTATAAAAAAATAATGTACTAATAGGGATTATTATTCAAGCCTACTGTGTGCCTGGTTTGGTGCCACCTGCCTTATATGCAACTGCAATTAATCTACACCATAACAGCCACTTAAAATAGAAGGTCAGTTTCTTATTCCTACAGATGAGTACACCTGAGGCTCAGAGAGTGACTTGCCTGTCACATTTCTGGTATGTGACTGAGTCTGGACTGGACTTAACATCTCTTTGACTACAATGCCTAGACTAGTTCAAAGCCTTATACCAATTAAAGATGCCAGTTGATTTTTAAAGATGAACTTATTAAAGGGTTTAGGAGGAAGCGTGGTATACTCTGACTGTGGTTTGTTTTAAATTTTGCCTACCAGTGAGGAAACAATGCATTCAGTTCTACGAGAAACACATAAAAGATGCTGAGCTCAAAATATAGCTTAGAATATATGCCTTGGGAAGCAATCATCCAGAAACCAAAGAAACACATCCCTGTCTCCCAAACTTTACTATCATACCTGCCAGCGGCGTGAAAAGATTGTTCAGGATGGTTTTCGGAACTTGTATCAAAAGATTTGGATTTCAGAATCCTTTTTAGAGGTTTGACTTTTTTTATTCCCCTTCTGACTGATAAATGATATCGAATGTAACTACTTAATATTTAGCCTATGTCTTTCTGTCTCTCTTGAAAGATAATGTTGGGAGAAGTTGGCCATCTGCCGAGGATTACCAGGAGTCGCCGTGGAACTCTACTGACTTTGTGTTTGTCCTTCCCCTTTAAGTGTCTGTACTACAAGCATATAGGCATGGTTATTTATGACGCACTCGGATGTTAAAAAAAACATTGTCTCTGAAGCTTCCTACTCTGGCACCATACTGACTTTGACCCAATCTGGCACATTAATGGAAAATACCTATACAGATGTTAAGGTTGAATAATATTCTGGTAGAGCTCTTAAAACAAAATGGCAGTCAAGTTTTTAAATAAGCATGCCTCTACTGGATTTTAAATAAATAAGGGTTCCAGTTATATTTGAGACATATATAGAAGTTACAGAAGTGTGTGGATTTCCTGGACAAAGGAAACTGTAGACAAGTTGTTTGGTTTAATAGTGCAATGATTTAATTAAAGTAAAAATGCTTGTCCCTTCCCCTTCTCCAGCTAGAAAAATTAGGATATGGTTAATAATACGGAATGAAACCCACTTAACAAATCTGTAGTCCACTTTCTCCTCAGGGATATAGGTACTGAATTACATTTCCACTTGCACTAGTTAATTGAGGAATTAATTGAATGCAGTCAGGTAGAGAGTGTGGCTTTTTTTCCCCTGCACATGAATGTGAGTCACAGAAAACACTGACAACAGGAAAATTACTATACAGATAAGACTCAGTCATAATATCTGTTAAAGGAACGTGCATTTTTGGTAAGACCCAGGTAAATCCTTGAAACTATACATGCCCTTTGACCTACCAATTTCACTTCTGGGAAACCATCTAAAGGAAATCATTAAGAATGTGGATACAGCTCTTGGAACCCTACAGTTGGATACAAAGAAGCCCAGGCTAAGTAACCTCCTTCAGGATGGGAAATCATATGGTCATCCAGCTGTCACAGCCAGCCTAGGTGTTCCATCCAATACCAACCACCAGACTTATGAGTGAAGTCATCTTAGATGTGCCAGCTAAAGTTGAGCTACTGTGACTAAAGTCATATGAGTTACCCTAGACAAGACTGACAGAAAAACACTCAACTGAGCCCAACTCAAATTGGTGATCCACAGAATCACCATTACAAACCATACTATGTAGTCAATTTCATTTGTCTTTGGAAGTGACCCTGATATCACCACATAGCTAAAGACAGTATTAACTAATTAATGGATATATACTGGAAGGAGTCAATGGAACAACCCAAGATGTAACAAATTCCATAGGTAACTACATTAGTTCGCTAGGGCTGCCATTACAAATTACCACAAACTGGGTGGCTTAAACAACAGAAATGTATTGTCTCATAGCTCTGGAGGCTAGAAGTCCAAAATCAAGGTGTTGGCAGGATTGGTTCCTTGTGCGGGCCGAGAGGGCCTAATCTGTTCTAGGTCTCTCTCCTTGGCCTGCAGGTGGTCATCTTCTCTCTGTGTCTCTTTACGCTGCCTTCCCTTTGTGTTTGTCTGTCTCTGTGTCCAAATTTCCTCTTTTTATAAGGATGCCAGTCATATTGGATTAGGGCCACCTTAATGTCCTCATTTTAACTTGATTACCTTTGTAAAGACCCTATCTCCAAAGAGCTCACATTCTGAGGTACTGGGGCTTAAGACTTCAATATATCATTTTGAAGGGATATAATTCAATCCATAACAGTAACTGCAACTATAAAGGTAACTGTAAAGACACTTGTGAGTTGAATACCTCTTAGGTATAAAGGTGTAAAAGGCTGCAGCTCCAGAGAAAACAGACTTTCTGTCTCATCTGCTTGATCCTTTATCTCTACTCCAAAAAAAATGGGCATTTGATGCTCTTGCATCACAATTTTAGAGGGAGATTTCTCCATCAGCAAAGGAGACTGGCTTTTTTGGATCTCCCTCCCTCTCCCTCTCAGCCAACAGTTACCAGGCTCCAACTGCAAGGACCCTGTGGACCAGACAGTCTCCAACATCTCGGGAAAGCTGCCTCCTGAGCCTACCAATTCCCTCAGCAAGTGAAGGCCCTAGTGATGCTTTGGCTCATGAAGCTGGTTAGGACTCTCTTCCTCATTCACAAACACCATTTGGACCAAATGTTGGGTATAAAGGGCTCCTGGCAGTTGGTGATGAGAAGCTAACCCTGACCAACAAAGAGTGTGTGTGTTTGTTTCCTCCACTATGCCCCTTAAAGTGAGAGAAGCACACCAGGGCCAACGATACATCTATTTTTTAAAAATAATTGAACAATAAAATCATGACTTAAAAAGGAACTCGACTCTTTCTTCTTTCTCAGTAGGTACCACCGGTTCTGATCACTATATCCATTCAGCTGCCACATCTCCTTTGCAATGAAAGTACACAGAGGAGGTGACACAGTTTTTCTTTGGTTTGTAAAATATTCAAGTATCTCCCAAAGCACCGAACTTCTAACCATCCCATCTGCCACCCAACAGTCACTGAATATGGGTGCCCGAAGTGCTAAAAACAAACAAAAAGGGCTGCTTGCACTTAATTGCAGCTTATTGCTTCTTTTCTTTAAGGTTTCAGCACTCTGAGGCCAAAGTTTTTACTAGGAAAACTATGCCAGGACTGTTCCATCTCTTACACCCTTAGACTAGACAAAGAAGGTAACAAGGATGCCATAGCATTCCACGCAACATCTTCTAAGTGTGAGAACAAGAGAGACCTGCTGTTCTGCAGGCAAAAGGGCACAAAGAACTTTAAGATCTGAAGTTCCCACCCTGTAAAAGTAAGACAAATGCTTTCTCCCATGCTGGTCCACCCTCCTAGTTAGATTTGTCCAGTTAGCGTAAGAAGATGAGTCGGGTTCGGGCTATCATGGCTGCCCCAGCCAGACAGTTAGGAAGTGTTACCTGAGTGACTACTGTGTGTCAAAGAATCAGAGAGGATCCCGCTATCAAAGAACTTATGGTTGCATGAACGAAGGCATAACACATGCACAAAAATAATTAGACAATAATTACATACAGATGTTCTCCCAGGTCGAGCAGAATCCAGCCCAGTGTCCTGCCAAGTATTTGTCAAAGGCTTTGAATCTGTTCTTATATTTGTTTTCTCTTAGCCTTTCTCTCTCCTGCATCTTTTCTTGAATCATTTGCTCTCTGCCAGTCGACTCCACTCCATCCCCAACAGCACTTGTTTCCTCTTTCAACTCGCACAGAGTTTACACTTCACATTTTTTTTTAATAAATGTTTTTCCCACATCAAAAAATGACAACGCCATCCTTCCATTTGCTCAGGCCGAAGCCTTAGCACCATCCTCCTCTCCTCTTTTGTGTTTCTGTCGCACCCACGTCAGTTCCCATGCTTTAAAAATATATCAGAATCTGAGGACTTCTCTCCTCCCCCCCTTCCTTGGCATCAAATTCTTCCCCCAGCCGTGCTCATCTCGGGGTAACTGGTCTACCTACCTCCGCTGTGGCCCCACTACGACTTTCAGTTCTCTACACCAGGGAGTAGCCAGAGAGATTCAAAGTCCTTCCAGAGCTCCCACTGTTCTATGACTGGACTCCCAGTACCTCTCTGACTTTTTTTTCCTAACTCTTATGGTACAAAAGGATTTCATTCATTCAAGCAAGCAACTGAGCAGCAAGTGGAGAGATCCGGGACAGACTGCATTGTTTCAGGAGGCTGGCCAGTGGAAAAGCTAACAAACAAGAGCAGGACTCCCATTTGTAGAAGAGAGCAGAGATCAAAGGGGCATCTAAGCCCCGGTCTCCTTCCCCTCGCTCCTCCACTCCTCTGTATGAAAATTAAATCCTGCAGTAATCATATTCATTGTACCAATTTACATACACAGCATGTTGTATAAGATCCCCCGAGTAAGGTAATTAACACACTCTGTTCTTCAGTTGTGTCTCCCTTTTTCCTTCCTGCTGGCGCTGAAGCAGGCAGCATCTTTCCTGTGGCTGGGAGCATGTCTCCACTCTTTTCGAGGTGTGTAATGGACGGTTCTTGGGCCCTTGACTGATGTCACCAATATCTTGTCTGATACACTCATAGGTCCCTCCTCCAGCCCCCATCCCCTCTGTTTTAATGGAAAAACATCTACTATTAAAACTCTCCTGCTTTTCCTCCGTATTCTCAGCAGGAGAGGATGTATGTCTTTTCAAGAACAGGCGAATAAATTGTTAGTTCTTGTCCACACACTTCTATATGGCAAATCATCCAAGCTGAAGGGATGCGTGAGAGTATAAGGGGGTGATGCGAACAGGTGAGAGTGAGACTCTTGTGTGAAAATTAAACTGAGTCAAAAAACCCCTAAATAAAACATAACACATACCCAATGAAATACAATAACAAAAAACAACAAAGCAGGTTACAGAGCACTTCCACAGACACACACCATTTTTATTCCTACATCCCCATGTATTAGAACAAGAATTGCTCTCCCACTTAGGAGTTAAGACATGTAAACTTGACAACGGCTACACAGGTACTCAGATGCTGAGCTGTATTCTAGGACATATTTTGAAAGCTGATTTTGCCTTAAATATATCTATCAAAATTATACATACTAAATTTCCAAGATTTTAAAATCAGATTTTAAAATCTTTGTTTTCCCACTTTTAGCATTTCTGAAATTGGAATGTACCCACGACTGATGTGTATATTTAATCTGGCAGTGTTTCTTTCTTCCTTTTTTTCCTTGAAAGGCTAGTGTTGAATCAATGGTGTGTCTTACAGTCAGGGGCATTTTAGCACCAAGGAAATAGGGTGTACACACTCACGTAAATGTGAGGATGGAGAGTATACTCGCCTCTCTGGGTTTATCCATTCTTTAGCTCCTCTTTGCTATTAAATGCACACCACTGCAGCCCTGAAGTCCTGGGACAGCCTCACCCAGACTCCACTAGGCAGCATGCAGTCTTCAAGGAGAGCTACATGCCTCCACGATCAATTACTTATTCTTAAGGAAAAAGTCCCTACAAGCTCTAAGCATTGCCAAGAAGTCAAGGAGCGGTACTATTGCTGCTGTTGCTAGATCCCCAGAGGCACAGCAGAGACCCTGTGGGGAGTTCAAACCCTCTGCGGCCCCTACCCATCTCTGAGGACCTGAGTGAGCACTTGCCCCACCTTCTTTTGTGCTGCAGTTCCTGTTAGTGACAACAAGGCCAGGAACTCAATGTATGCAAGACAGGGCCACACTCTGCAAGTGAAGAAAATGCCCCGTGGTTCAAGCAGTATTTCTTTACAAATTCCTGCATTTCACCTCCCTGAATTTTACGCTGAATTTTGTCAGTTTATAAATTTGCACTACAGCTTGGCACTGGGAAGAGGGGGGTGGATAATCAAACCTACAGGCGTTTTACACACAGACACTGAAAAATAAAGACCATTAGCAAAAAGTATAATTAAATTAAAATGCCAACTTGCCATAGAAGCTCAGTAAATGGGAAATATATCAAACTGTGATAATACAAATGGGCTATTTCTCAAGGTATGAGAATGTCAATGGAATAAACTCGATAATTTGCTGACTTTTTATACTGAAAGTAGAGTGATAGCTTAAAAATATATTACCACAATAATACACATAACTGTGTAGTATGTGTATAACTGTTTAACCATGCTAGCACCACAAATCTGGGAGCACCAAGGGCTGGGAGACACACAAAAGTCACTTAAAACAAAATTTCTCCTTTTGGGTGAGTTGGCCAACCCCCAAATCCCAGTAGAAGTTTTTATTAGTCACCAGGTGTACTTTTTTAGATCCATTCAGCCTGATTTATTTTGAATGTGTGTTTGCCAGTTAAGTTTAACACATCCAGTTAACGAGAGCTGAATATTCTCTAAAAGCTGTCTCATAATGAGGCCACAGTTCTTTGTAGAACATTGAAAATTACTTTTGGCATGCAAGTTCGTTTTGTTAATTCCTCTTTTAGTGCACAAATAACCTCTGAAAACCTGCTTCTAGGTGTTTATGTGTCAGGACAGTATCAAGAATTATTCAATTGCCAAGTCACATGTCAACACTTCAGTGTACAAAGCCTCTGAGAACTCCGATTCTCACTACTCTGCTGCCCTCTAGTGGACATCTGGTAAATCCTCGCGCTCATTTTGATGTATTTATTTCAACCGAAGCATGCAATGTCAGGCACTCCTATTTGCATCTCACCATGAAGGTAAGTGGCACTTTAGAAGTGGTAAAATATAAACAGGAAAACAGGAACCCGACTGAAACCCCTTGGAGGAACACTTAACGAAGGTGAGGCTGTCAAATATTTTCTAAGAACCTATCCATTTAAAAACAGTCACCTGTGGCTACAGCCATGCCTTAGGAACAAAAGATGGCAGCTTCCCCCATGCTCAAGTGATGGGCTGAACAGACTATCTGCCCTCAGGAGGTTTAGAAGTGGCTCAGTCTCTCTCTCCTAGAGTCACAGGACACAGACCAGAATGTCAGAGAGAGAAAAGACATTTAAAGTTCACCAACCCTTAGGTCAGACAGAGAAAGACAAGTACCGTATGGCATCACTTTTATGTGGACTCTAAAAAACACAACAAACTGGTGAATATAACAAAAAAAAGAAGCAGACTCACAGCTATACAGAACGAACTAATGTTTAGCAGTGCAGCGTGGAGGGGCAATATCAGGATGGTGGAGTGGGAGGTACAAACTACTGGGTGTAGGACAGGCTCAAGGATGTACTGTACAACACAGGGAACGTAGTCAATATTTTGTAATAACTGTAAGTGGAAAGTAATGCTTAAAATTGTGTAAAAATACTTTTCTAAATACAATAAAAACTAAAAAAAAAAAAGTTCACCCACCCTAATGCTTCTCACACTGGATGACCTCAAGCAACATAAAAGCAATATTCAAATTCTTAGCTGAATTAAAGAAAAATCACTACATAAATAAAAGCACACTTGGTAGGCAGTTATGATAATCACATATAATTGACAAGCCATTTTATTCCCATAACCACCTGATGAGAAGGCAGAAGCCCAGAGAGGACAGAGAACTTGCCAGGAGTCCACAGCTAATAGTTGGCAAAGCTGTAACCAGAACCCAGGTCTCTGGATCCACAGCCCAGGGCTCTCCCTAGCACTTTTTTCCCCGCTATAATAGCAGCAGGTCTTGAACACATTTTCATAATCAGTTGCAATGGACATAATGAGTAACCTGACAACTGAGAGCCAAATTATGGAAATGCGTGAATTCATTACTTTTCAGAAATAAATTAGAGTGGATCTACATTTATTCCTATAACAAAATCACTCTTACTTGCAATCCATGAGTGGTAGAAAAAGTGGTGGAGATACAGCTGTGAAGAATTGTCTGTGTTAGGAATACAAATCTCAGTCCATAAACCCAAATGAGCGAGAAATATAAGTTTATTTTTTTAACTGTTTCTGTATAGACCCTATTTCACCAAGTGGTGTAAACTTCATTTCAGTTGAGACTGGGCTGCTGTGCCCTCTCAACTTACCTGGACAGAATGTAGCAGCAGGAAGGCTTAGGGAAGGGTGGGACACAGCCCTGGTCCTCAGTGTTGTCCTTTATTCAAGCCAGTACCCAATGAGACGTCCTCACCCCAGTCTGAGGCTCCATTCACAGTCCCAAGGCCTGCCAGTTCCGTCAGCTCCCTGAGCTTAAACCCAGAGGACTCTGAGCGCCCGGGAAGCATTCTCCGGCTTCCCTACCACAGACTGATGTGTCTGTCCAGACATTTCATGCAGTTATGCCCACTCTGCACACTTCAGCCTCCCCAGTCTGTACCTGCAAAGGAGCACAGCTCTCTTTTGCTCTCAGATCTCCTAATCCATGTGGCGTTTCCACTGTCACCACCCCTACCCTACACCCCACTTGTCCCAGGACCTGCTTTATGTGACAAAGAACAGGGTTGTTGATCAAAGACCCACGAGCAGCCAATTTACCTCATTCATTAATTCAGTCGGTCTCTGTTGAACTGAGGATACCCCAGTGAACAAGGCTGACCAGGTGTCTGCCCATGGGGCTCACAACCAAGAGACAATGACGCCATTAAACAAGTAAAATGCACACAAAATGATCTCGGGGTGAGTGGGGAGAGGGATGGGGGGCAATGAGGAGGGACGTGATTGCAGATTGTGGGGGTGAGCAGAAATCTTCACAAGGAAGGGTGTGTTGAGCAGAGGTTTGCATAAATGTCCAAGCAGGGACACATTGCCTAATCCTGGAGTCTAGAATCTCTGCTAGAGCTGAACACCTATTCTTCCAAACAGCAAAAACAAAACACCATCCATTTGTGTGTTGGCCATTTTAGGAGCCGTGAAAGCAAAATTCTTAAATGATAGGTTACAGGGGCTCATATGAGGTACAGCAGAGAAACAGCTAATATTCCGAAATATTATGATGGTACACATACATCCTGGGTGGGCTTTGGGAGGGATGTCCCTTGTAAGCAAGTCATCTGTCATGTGTGCTGAGGAGGGGAAAGTAAGGCTGAGACCGAGGTCCTAGAGCCCTCCTTGATGTTTATTCCCAGCCTCTGGAGAGCAGAGACCCCCGTCCCAGTCACTGCAGATCCCTCACCCTCTCACCAGCCCAGGCCTCTGGCTTGGCACCTTTTGCCCTCAGCAAGCACCCACCATGAGGCTGAAGGAAGTGACTGCACCACACCAATGTAGGTGATCATCTGTATAGCACTCGTGGCTCAGAAAAGAACTCTTGTCTTGACTCATCAATGGCCTTGAGGGAAGAGACGTCATTTCCCCACATTAATCCCTAGTCCAGGTATATAATGCAAATACTGATAGGGGCTCAGATAACATAAACAGGTGACGTGAGCTGGGTGGGGTAGGCACGGTTCTTCACTTTCCCAAAGAAATATATTCTCTCCAACATTTTTTTACTTCTTCTCTCTTGTTGCTTCATTATTATTCTGCCTTTTATAGGAACAAGGGAAAAATAAAAATGTACTTTCCTCTTTACTATTAGCCTGAGTAAGCATCACAATAAATGGCAACTTGTTCTATGCCTCAGAGGCAGGAAAACAATAGGGTGCAGAGGGGACCTGATGAATTGGAGAGCACATGCCCCATCTAAAGAGAGAGGAGCTAAAGCCAATGTTCCCTTCATGGGAATATAGACATAGCGATGCCAAACCTTATGATTTTTCAAGAGAAGGTGGAACCTAACTCTTCTTGTGAAATATCCTGATATTTAAATATTTGCAATTAATTCATACTATTTTAAAACTTTATGCAGGAAATATGGGGCACATCTTTGGACCAGATTCAGGGCAGGAACCAGCAATCTGGAACCAGAATTTTAATCATATGTCCCCTCACTTCTGGGTAGAGCCCAGAAACCCTGGCCTGTAAGTCCAGAGATCTGCACTGAAGGCTTCATCCTAAATTAACTCTGTGCAAATGTGGGCAAGTTGCCATCCCTCCCTCATCTTTTGCTTTCTTCTTGGAACAAGGAGAGAATTAGATGAGACCAAATTTGTTCTTATATACATAATCTTTAGAGTTTAAACAGCTATAACAAATAGACCCTAAAATGTACATGGCTAAAAAAAAATAGAAGCTTCTTTCTCACTCACCCTACAATCCAGGGTGGGACAGCTGGCAGCTTTCTTCCATACTGTGATTCAGAGACTGTCCCTCTTGTGTGTGGGCCATTTCCTAGCTTTGCTATTGTCTGCCTCTTGCTGTGCTAAGGGAAGAGGTATTATGGAGAAAGTGTATAGCTGCTTCTTAAAAGTTATGGCCTGAAATCAGTACATATCATTTGTACATATATTCTGTTGGTGAGAACTAGTCACAGAGCCACATGTGGATGCAAAGTGAGTGGTGACTACATTGTGAAAGTGGATAACTGTTTTAGTGGACATCTAGTATTATTCTTTGCTAGCTTTAAGCAAAATGTTGCATATGAGTCCAATATATAAAACAGTCAGACACGGAGTTGCACTAGTTGAAGCCAGAATACAGAATTCCTAAACTCCATGATGAAGACTGTATCACTACTCAAAACATTTCCCCCTGTTCCTGGAGAAAGAATATCCTTCCGAGTTGCACTATTTGAGGCCAGGATATAGAATTCCTAAACTCCATGATGAAGACTGTATCACTACTCAAAACATTTCCCCCTGTTGCTGGAGAAAGAATATCCTTCCTTGTTGCACTGATGTCAGTCTTGGCCATTATTCCTTGCTTTTGGCCAGTGAGTGTAGGCAGAAGTGACAGGTACTATTGCCAAGCAAAAGCTATAAAAGCCATGGTCCACCTCTCTTTTCCCTCTGAAATGGACCAAGCATGTCTTAAATAAGAGCTTCTCCTTCAGCAGGTTCTAGAATGAAGAAAATATGAAGTAAAACCAGAGTTGATCCATGATGATCATGTCACATGAGTGAAAAATACGCCTTTACTGTTGTAAGCCATTAAGATTTGGGGGTCATTTGTTACTGCAGCACAACTTGGTCTAAGCTGACAAATACACTCACATCTTCTTGCCTCACTAGGAGCCTAGAAGCATAACTCCTAGAATTCAGCAACACAGAATCTGAAGAAGCACTGGAATAAATCATTGCTGAGATCCCTCAAAGTCCTAGCATTCTGTGATTCTAAGTCTCCAGATGGCAGGGCTTCTATATGAGTGATTTTTGTACCCCCAGTGCCTGACAGTGTGCCAGGTACACTTGTAGATGCTCAGTACATTTGCTAAGTGTGTAACAAGTTATTCTGACAACCTTGTGTAACATGAATTAGTATAATTGATGGCTCTTCCCACAAGTTATTTCCTCTGCCTTGAATACCCTTCCCTTCCTCCTCCACCTGGTGGAGTCCATGCTCCAAACCTCACTCAGATGTTCCCTTCCCTATGACAGCTTCACACTTGATCTAGAATAAGTGTGTCCCATCTTGGATTCCACTAACGCAGAAATTTCCCTAGGCCCTTTCATGTCATATTCCCTTGGAAGCAATGCTTGGTTCAGTGATCTTCATACTTTCAGTTCCTAGAACATTGCCTGATTAAGTGCTCAAAATGTGCTTATTAAGTAAATGAATGAATGCGATAGTTACAATTAATCATAACATAAAAACAAAGAACAATTTGCTGTCTGATGTGCATCTTAAAATGTAACCTTCATAGGCTTCCCTGGTGGCGCAGTGGTTGAGAATCTGCCTGCTAATGCAAGGGACACGGGTTCGAGCACTGGTGTGGGAAGATCCCACATGCCGCGGAGCAACTAGGCCCGTGAGCTGCAACTACTGAGCCTGCGCGTCTGGAGCCTGTGCTCCGCAACAAGAGATGCCGCGATAGTGAGAGGCCCGCGCACCGCGATGAAGAGTGGCCTCCGCTTGCCACAACTAGAGAAAGCCCTCACACAGAAATGAAGACCCAACACAGCCAAAAGTAAAATAAAATAAATAAATAAAAGAAATGCATTTCCATTAAAAAAAAAATGTAACCTTCAAAAACAAAACAAAACAAAAAATGTAACCTTCATGTGATTTGAAGACTGTAATTTAGGAAAGGTAATAACATCTTTTTGCCTGAGACAAATGATCTTTCTCAATAACCTGACACTGCATCATACTACCGAGAATATATGTATGTATATACATATACTGTATATTATTATATTAATAATATAACTATATTAATTATGAAATTATAGCATTTGCTATGCCTTCCCTCAGGCTAAACACTGCCCTTCTAGTCATCTTTAAACAGGTGTGCTTGAAGAAACTTCTCTGGGAGGAAAAGTATTCCCAGTCATTTACACTTTAGTATAAATTAGTTACTTAGCTCAGGATTATGCTTCCCTCACTATATACATCTATATGAATATACACACACATATACATGCACACACACACATGGGGATATATATGTACACTACATATCACATATATGCTATGTATTTATTTAAATCTTCAGTTCCTAAAACTTTTGCTTTTTTAAAAATGATGTATTCCTGAGACTTTTCTCCTAAAATTATGTTTCGATTTGGACTTGTATGCCATGTAGAACACTGTGCTGTGGGATTTGGGTCTGTCTTTACCATCTACTGACAGAGAATGCTGGCCAAGTGAGTCAAACTCCCTTAGCCCCCAGTTCCTCAAAATGAAATAATGGAGATGTTTCACAAATGGTACTTCAGTCCACACATATTATTTATTATTAAGAAGGAGGAGAATGGATGATGACAGATGGATAAAAAGTATAGCATGAAACAGAGTGTCTGGAGCCTTCTCCTTAAATTACACCCACCTGCATGAACTAAAAGACTATACCCTGCAAGGCAGGTCAGAAACTAAGGTAATGAAAGGCTCCAGACTCCCATTTATAAGCCAAAGCACCGTTTCTCCTATAACTAGATCATCAGGAATCTTCTTGTCTTCTTCTTAGTCAACTTTACCAGCTTTAATTTGGAGGCTCAGTGAAACTCTTTCAGGGCCTTTCAGGTTGATACCTGAAACTCCAGCTCCCTCCATCATTTAACATGTTAACCGGCCAGGACAACAAAAACCGAGGGGAACAAAGAAAAGCTGGCATTCCAAAATAAACCAACTCTGCATATCAGGAACAAGAACTTTCTCTTCTAACTAAAGAGATTGATGGATCCTTTCTCCCCATCCAGCAGGAAGGGAAATGATGACTCTTCCCCCAAACACAGCGACTTGAAAGGATAAAACAAAGAATCTTGTTGTCTCCCCTAAATTACCAGCATTACAAATGGGACTGACACCTTTCATCTTCTCACTCACAACAGCTGGCTTCTGAGGAATGGCCTCAGGGGATGACAGGATGGCTGGGGTGTGCTGGGGGCCATTCACTGAGAAACAGCTGTTTCTCAGGCTTGCTGGAAGGAAATTTTAATCAGGGCCAGAATGAAATTAGTTTGTACAGGCTTAGGCCTAGGCTTGTCTTGTTGGACAACAGAAAGGCAGAGGAGGTAAAACAGAATACAGAATATGGTAATGTAAAACCATCTTTTGGCACAATTTATGTGAAAATTTTTTTTTTTTACTTTTTTTTTTTTTTTTTTTTTTT
>NW_006786802.1:3756628-3761297 GCF_000442215.2 Lipotes vexillifer | reverse complement strand
TTTTTGCGGTACGCGGGCCTCTCACTGTTGTGGCCTCTCCCACTGCAGAGCACAGGCTCCGGACGCGCAGGCCCAGCGGCCATGGCTCACGGGCCCAGCCGCTCCGCGGAACGTGGGATCCTCCCGGACCGGGGCACGAACCCGCCCGCGTCCCCTGCATCGGCAGGCGGACTCTCAACCACTGCGCCACCTGGGAAGCCCTATGTGAAAATTTTAAACTCAGCTAGTGCCAGATTTCTCAACGTACTTGCCATTTCCACTATTTAAAAAATAATAGAAAAACCAAAGCCTTATCCAAATCTCTAATATCATCATCCTAGGGGAAGATTTTTGGTGACACTCAGGAGAATGCAACAAGAATGATAAATAAGTCAGGCATCACAGCCTGGGCTGTGGCAGGCTCTGGAACTCACGTGGAGGCTCTGGAAGGATGCCTGGCCCAGCGCATTACTTGGAGAGATGCCCCACACTGAGCAAATGAGAAGGGCCACTAACGAGGCCATCAGCTCTAGTATCTGGGACGCATGATCCCAGCCCACCTGCACGCCAAGAACATCAGCTCATTACTGAGCTTCTCTGAGCGCCACAGGAACACGTGGTCCAGGCCATGGGAAATCCTCAATGACAGACGCAACTGTACTTGGCACAAAGCCATGGCATTATTCACATGCCATTTCTCTGGGCCTCCACCAAGCCTCCATGTAGAACAGGGGTCACTGAACAGAAATTATTGGCCCTGCCCAAGAAAAATCACAGAAGGCCCCATGGAGCAGGTAGGAAAAGGAATGGAAGCATAGGATGGGAAGGAAAACGGAGAGGGAGAGGTAAAAATGACTTCTATACCCAGACTTCTCCCCCACAGTCGGCATTACTATCAATTCCCAGTAGGAATTCCAAATAACTCCCCATTCTCAGTAAGAATTTTCTGTCTTCACTCACTGGTTCATCTTAGCTTCTCCTCACACCCAAACTTTGAAGCATTAAACTTTCAGCACCAGAAGAAATCACAGGACAAAGGTTATAAACTGACAGACAACCCATAAGACAAATTCAGCCCTTCAGAGGTAGTCTCTTTGGTCTGCGCTTTCATTCCTTCTTTCTTTTTCTATTTCTAATTTGAAATTCTTTAAGCCCTTCTTACCTCCCCCAGGTTGCCCCCATTCCTACCTGGCCCGCTCTGCTCCTTTATATAACTCCCCCAGAGGCATCTGAGAGGGCCGCCCTGCCTTAGAGAGGCGCCCACAGACCTTCTTCCCCTGCACTCTCCCGCTCACCAGATAAATAAGCCAAACTACTCAGGAAAAGACGAATCACGGAGTATAACCCTGGCAATCTCTGCTCGCCGAGGAGAGCTGGTGCTTGCTTTGACATCTTGAAAAGGAGGTCATAAGTCCCCACGGCCTGCAGAGGAAATGTTCTGAGTTTATGAGTTTATGATTTTATAGATATATGAAGAATCCTTTTGCTGGAATGATTTCAATAAAAGTGAGGCTGATGTTAGCTAGAGAGTGGGGTGATACAGAATGTCTCTGAGCTTGCCATCTGGAGTCTCATTTTTGCAGGGCTATACACTCACCTGTCTTACTCACCTGTCACCACCCTATCCCAAGAAAAAGACCCTCCAAGTTAATCATCCCTGAGTGGCTCATTTTAGTTTACTGAGTAACACTGAGCCAAGTTCCTTGAGAGACAAATCCCAATCCCAAAGGAACGGTTCTCTAATGCTGTGATTTACAGCATGCCAGAAGAGGAGAGAATCTGGACCTAGAGACCCCCCTCCCTCCTTAAACCATATGCTGAAGACTGGCAATAACTCTAGGACACAAACCAGTGGGGTTATCTTTTCCCTATGACATCAAATTTTACAAGCCAGTCTGAAGGATCACTTTATTTCTAGAAACAGATACTCACTCAAGCTGGCTTTGGCAATAAGGAATTTATTAGAAGGATGCAGGAAAATTTTGTGAAACCTATCTGTGGGAATACAGCTGGTCCTTATGGGAGCTGGAAACTTCCCAGCCAGCTCTTCTTTTCGTCTCCTTATTTTGGGAACAACTTGGCCTCTCATTTCTGCTTCTCTTTGCAAAGCCCATTCCATTCTCCCTGTAGACTCTTCCTTTTTGAGACCCTTTTTTCTGCTTCTCCAAACGTCTGCAAGTTTTATTCAGATGTTCCTCCTTGTGATCCTAGCTCCACACGGCCTTATTGTTCCAAGGGCAGTACCACCCAGCTGTGTTCTCCCTGCCACTCAGATTTTTGAGGGAGGCTGATTGGCTCAGCTGAGGTCAGGTGACCATCCAGTCACTCAGCTTTGGTAAAGGTCAAATGGAACAAAGGAAGTTGCTCCGACCTAATCTAGGACTATGACGAACATTCCGAAGAGAGGGACAGCACAAGCCCTTGTCCCTGTCCTCCCGGTCTCACAAGGTCGGAGCTAGAACGTGTCACTCTGGCACAGGAACTGGACAGGAGTTCGGGGACAATAAGCTTCAGCAATTCTCCGGGAGGGGCCCCGCAGATGCCTTCCTCCAGAGGGAACGTCTTCCATCGTTCCCCATCCTACTGGGGAAAACTGCTCTGGGATGACTTATTTCAAATTCCCAAGGGCATAAAAGGGTCTCCTATGCTTCCATTTCTTAAGCTACAAGAGGCATATCAGCTCAACTGAAGGAAATGCAAGGTGGCAGTGGAGGGTGCCTGTGAAAGAGGCCCATCCCCGAACCTCCAAGATGGGGCTAGATGGAAAGGAGGTGCCCTCCTACCTCTCTCCTTCCCTCCCTCCTTTTCTCCTTCATGTGTCTATCATGTCACACACCTCTTTAGCATGTCACCCGAGCTACAGAAGGATTTTACATCTCAGCGTACTTGCACCACCTGGCCCAGCCTGGCTCCATGCCTTGCTGGATGAGGCAGCTGCCTAGAGCGTACAAGCCAATAGAGCCCCTTCCCCTAAACGCCTTCCCACCTGCCCTGCTGAGGTGCCAGAGCTCCACTCTCCAGCCACACGTCATGACCAATGTCCAAGCTGCCCAGAGCAAATATAAGGTAAATGTAATGTGACAGGACATGAAACACACTTTCACAAGAAATCAGCTACATAAATTATGAAACATAAGTCAAAATTCTATTTGCTCCCTGCAAACTTTATATCAAAATAGAAATGAAAAGCAGAGAACTCATGGAATGATCTACTTCGGTCACGGCATAATATAAATCTCTAATGGTAAAGGGTGGAGCATCATAAGGTGTGTGTGCACATGTGTGCATGTAGGAGGGGGAAGAGTGTGATGTGGTCAAGCTACTGCCTGAAATTCTACCTCCCTTGGGCTGAAACAACAAGAGTAAGATTTTGGTTCTGACACACACAACCTACAATTTTTCAAGACTTTCAATTTCTAGAGTAGGTAATTCCATTTACTGAAGGTAAGATCAGTTTCAGTTTTCACATTTGCTATTTCGGGGCTAACATACCTTATTCCCACGTCAACATTCTATTTTCTGTCCCTCTCCGGATGATGGAGATCTCAGCTGTGAGTCCAAAACCACTCTGCTGGGAGTGCTGCACAAAACAAACAGTCAGGGTTGAGATTTCAGGGAGCTCTGGGAAATGCTAATGCAATTCCTTGGTACCTGTCGCCCTCTTCACCTTACCATCAACCGAGAACTCAGTCATGGACAGCCATCAGGGGATTTTATTAGTCTGAGTTGTGACCCACGTGGCAGCCTTGCTGCAGCCCAGCTTACCCAGGGCGAAAGACAATTATCAAAGAGGCTTTTGAAATGCAAATACTATGAGAGAAAGAGAAAGAGACTGTGGCGATCTGGTTCCTGGCTACCCCACTAGCTCCATCCCTCACTGAGCCCTCCTCCCCATGCTCCAGTTTATGGCCTCCTAATTCTCAAACCACCGAACTCCCTCCTGTGACCATCACCTCCGTCCATCTGAAATGCTCCTTCCCTTTCCTTCCACCCTTCAGTTCACAACTACTTCTGTTTCAGACTTCATCTCAACAGTGACTTCCTCATTCAAGGATCCCCTAACTTTAAAAAAAAATGTTGAGGGGACTCTTTTATTTCCTTTTTTTAGCTTTACTGAGCTATAATTGACAAATAAAATTGTAAGATATTTAAAGCATACATCATGGAGACTTGATATACAAATACATTGTGAAAGGAGTCCCACCATCTAGTTAATTAACACATCCATCACCTCACATATTTAACATTTTTTTTGTTGGTTGAGAACATTTAAGTTCTACTCTCTTAGCTTATTTCAATTACACAATACAGTGTTATCAACTAAAGGCACCACATTATATATTAGATATGTAGATAATGTTAAGTATAGACCTTATTCACCTTATAGCTGAAAGTCTGTACCCTTTTACCAATCTCTCCCTTTTCCCTCCACCCCCAGACCCTGGGAACCACTTTCTATCGTCTGTTTCTATGGGTCTGGCTTTTTATTTAGATTCCACATATAAGTGTTACCATGCAGTATTTGCCTTTGTCTGACTTGTTCATTTAGCATAATGCCCTCAAGGTCCATCCACGTTGTCACAAATGGCAGTATTTCCTTCTTTCTTATGGTTAAATGATACTCCATCATATCTGTGTGTGTGTGTGTGCGTGCGTGCGTGTGTGTGTGTGTGTGTATATATATATATAT
>NW_006786802.1:3746233-3756572 GCF_000442215.2 Lipotes vexillifer | reverse complement strand
ATATATACACGCGCGCGCGCACACATGCGCACGCACGCACACACACCACATCTTGTTTATCCATTCATCTGCTGAAAGACATTTAGGTTGTTTTCATATCTTGGCTACTGTGAATAATACTGCAATGAACATGGGACTGCAAATAATCTCTTCAATATCCTGTTTCCATTTCCTTTGGACATATATATACCCAGAAGTGGGATTGCTGGATCATACAGTAGTCCTATTTTTAATTTTCTGAGGAACCTCCAAACTGTTCTCCACAGTGGCTGCACCACTTTACATTCCCACCAACAGTGCACGAGAGTTCCCTTTTCTCCACGTCCTCCCCAACACTTGTTCTATTGTCTTTTTGGGGACAGCCATATTCTAACAGGTGTGAGACGATATCTCATTGTGGTATTGATTTGCATTTTCCTGATGATTGGTGACATTGATCACCTTTTCATGTACCTGGTGGCCATTTGTTTATCTTCTTTGGGAATATGTTTATTCAGTTCCTCTCCCCATTTTTTAATCAGATTGTTTTTCTTTACTATTAAGTTGTGTCAGCTCTTTATATATTTTGAATGTTAACCCCTTATCAGACATACGATTTACAAATATTTTCTCCCATTATGTAGGTTGCCTTTTCATTTTCTTGAAGTGCAGAAGCTTTTTAATTTGATATAGTCCCACTTAATTATTTTTGTCTGCTTTTGGTGTCAAATCAAAAATATCATTGCCAAGACATATGTCAAGGAGGTTACCCCTTACATTTTCTTCTAGAAGTTTTACAATTTCAGATCTTAAATTTAAGTATTTAATCCAGTGTAAATTGATTTTTGCATATGGTATAAGATAGGAGTATAGTTTCATTTTTTTGCATATGGTTATCCAGTTTTCCCAACACCATTTACGGCTTCTTTGTCATAATTAGTTGACCATATATGTATGGGGGTTTTTGGGGGGGGGGGGCGCTCTCTATCCTGTTTCATTGATCCATGTGTCTGTTTTTATGCCAAAACCATACTGTTTTGATCACTATAGCTTTGTGGTATAGTTTGAAATCAGGAAGTGTGATGCTTCCAGCTTTATTCTTCTTTCTCAATATTGCTTTGGCTTTTTAGGGTCTTTTGTGTTTACAAAATACAAATTTTAGGATTGTTTTTTCTATTTATGTAAAAATATGCCATTGGAATTTTGATAGAAATTTCATTAAATCTGTAGATCACTTTGGGTAGTAGGGACATTTTAACAGTATTAATTCTTCCAATCCATGAACATGGAAAATCTATTTTTCTAAATCTAATAAAATTTATTTGTGCTTTCTCCAATTTCTTTCATCAACATATTTTAATTTTCAATCTACAGATCTTCCTCCCCTTCGTTTAAATTTATTTCTAATTATTTTATTCTTTTTGATGCAATTACAACTGAGATTATTTCCTTAATTTCTCATTCTGTTAGTTTTTTGTTAGTGTATAGAAATGCAAGAATTTTGTACATTGAGTTCGTAGCCTAAAACTTTACAGAAATTTTTTATTAGTTCCAACAGTTCTTTGGCGGAGTCTTTAGGGTTTTCTATACATAATATCATGTCTCTGCAAGTAGAGATACTTCTACTTCTTCCTTTCCAATTTGGATGCATTTTATTTCTTTTCCTTGCCTAACTGCCCTGGTTAGAACTCCCAGTACTATGGTGAATAAAAGTGGCAAGAGTGGGCATTTTAGTCTAGTTTCTGATCTTAGAGAAAAATTTTTCAGCTTTTTACCACTGAATATGAAATTAACTGTGGCTTGTCATATACGGCCTTTATTATATCAAGGTACCTTTCCTCTATACCCATTTGTTGAGTTTTTATCATGAATGGATGTTGAATTTTGTTAAATGCTTTTTAAAAATCCACTGTGATGATTTTTATCCTTCATTTTGTTAATGTTGTACATCACATTTATTGATTTGTGGAAGTTGAGTCATCCCTGTATCCCTGAAATAAATCCCACTTCATGGTGTAAAATCTTTTTAATGTACTGTTGAATCTGATTTGCTAATATTTTGTTGAGCAATTGTGTGTGTGTGTGTGTCTACATTCATCAGTGATATTGGCAAGTAATTTTCTTTTCTTTTCTTTTTTTTTGTAGTGTCTTTGTCTGACTTAGGTGTCAGGGTAATGCTGGCCTTAAATATGAGTTTGGAAATGTTCCCTCCTCTTCTATTTTTTAGTAGAGTTTGAGGAGAACTGGTATTAGTTCTTCTTTAAATGTCTGGTAGAATTTACCAGTAAAGCCATCTGGTCCAGGATTTTTCTTTGTTGAGGGATTTTTGATTACTGATTCAATCCCTTTACTAGTAAATAGTCTGTTCAGATTTTCTATTTCTCCATTTAAGTATTGTTTTGTTCTCATACTGTCTTTTTTTTTTTTAATTGAGGTATAATTAAATTAAATATTATATTAGTTTCAGGCGTACAGCATAGTGATTCAGTATTTGTATAGATTATACTCCATTAAAAGTTATCACAAAATAGTGGCTGTATTTCCCTGTGCTGTGAAATATATCCTTGTTGCTTATCTATTTTATACATAGTAGTTTGTATCCCTTAGTCTTATACCCCTATCTTGCCCCTTGCCCCTTCTTTCTCCCCACTGGTAACCACTAGTTTGCTTTCTACATCTGTGACCCTGTGTCTGTTTTGCTGTATACATTCATTTGTTTTATTTTTTAGATTTCATACATAATTAAAATCATGTAGTATTTGTCTTTCTCTGTGTGACTTAATTCACTGAGCATAATATTCTCTAGGTCCATCCACACTGCTGAAAACAGCAGAACTTCATTCTTTTTTACGGTTGAGCAATAATATTCCATTATAGATAGATAGATAAATGACAGATAGATAGACAGACATAGATACAGATCTCACATCTCACATCTTATCCATTTGTCTGTTAATGGACACTTGAGTTGCTTCCATAGCTTGGCTATTGTAAATAATGCTGCTATGAATATTAGGATGCATATATCTTTTCAAAATAGTGTTTTCATTTTTTTCTGGATATACACCCAAGAGTGGAATTGCTGAATCATACTGTAGTTTTATTTTTTGTTTTTTTGAGGAAACTCCATACTATTTTCCATAATGGCTGCACCTTTACATAGCCACCAACAGTGTACAAAGGTTCCCCTTTCTCCACATCCTTGCCAACATTTCTTATTTGTAGACTTTTTGATGATAGCCATTCTGACAGGTGTGAGGTGATATCTCATTGCTTTGATTTGCAATTCTATAATAATTAGTGATGTTGAGTATCTTTTCATGTACCCATTAGCCATCTGTATGCCTTCTTTAGATAAATGTCTATTCAGGTCTCCGGCCCATTTTTAATTGTTTCTTTTTTTAATGTATATTGAGTTGCATGAGCTGTTTATGTTTTGGACATTAACCCTTTTCAGTCATTTCACTTGCAAATATTTTCTCCCATTCAGTAGGTTGTCTTTTAATTTTGTCAATGATTTTCTTTTCTGTGCAAATGCTTTTATGTTTCATTAGGTCCCATTTGCTTATTTTTGCTTTTATTTCTTTTGCCTTAGGAGACAGATCCAAAAACATACTGCTACTATTTATGTCAAAGAGTGTTTTGCCTATGTGCTCTTTTAGCAGTTTTATAGTTTCAGGTCTTGCATTTAGGTCTTCAATCCATTTTCAGCAACCTTAACCAAGAAGTGAGTGATGACTCGAAAAACTTAGATGGTGGCTGCAATGGACCAAATATTTGTGTGCCCCCAATATTCATTATATTGAAACCCTACTCCCAATGTGATGGTATTTGGAGGTGGGGCCTTTGGGAGGTAATTAGGTCATGAGAATGGAGCCCTCATGAATGTGATTTGTCTCTCTATAGGAAGAGGCCAGAGAGCTAGTTAGCCACCCTCTTTCCATCATGTGAGGACACAGCAAGAAGATGAGTAACTGCAAACTGGGAAGAGAGCTCTTTCAGAACCTGACCAAGTTGGCACTTGTGATCTTAGGTCTCCAGCCTCCAGAATAGTAAGAGATAAATATCTGCTGTTAATAAGCCACCCAGTCTATGGTACTTTGTTATAGCAGCCCAAACTAAGACAGTAGCTGCATCTTTAAGGGTTTTACAGGGGGTGGTAAATTAGGCTCGTAGGCCAAATCTGGCCTGCTGAGAGTTTCTGTACAGCCTGCAAGGCCACAGTGGCTTTTACATTTTTAAACGGTTGAGAAAAAATCAAAAGGATAATAATATTTCATGACACGTGAAAATTTGACGAAATTTAGATTTTAGTGTCCATAAATACAATTTTATTGAAACACAGCCATGCCCATTCATTTACACAATTATTTTCTGTGGCTGTGAGAGTAAAGTAGTTTGATAGGCCCACAAAGCCTAAAATATTTACTAACTGGCCCTTTATAGAAGAAGTTTGCCAACCCTTGGGTTTAGGGTAGCCAGATAAAATACGGGATGCCCGGTTAAATTTTTATGTCAGACAAATGACAAATGATTTTTATTATGTCTCAGATATTGCTTGGAACATGCATACTAAAACATATTCTTTGTTCATCTGAGATTCAACATTAACTGGGAATTCTGTATTTTTATTTGCAAACCTGATAATCCTACCTGGGCTAGAATATGGTTATCTGCTCCTAGTAAAGACCTATCAAGATCTCACTGATGGAGAAGAGCAAGAGATACTGATGAAAAATCTACCATGGAGAATTCCAGCCCCTTCAAATCAAATATTTTGTGAATATTTTGGACACCATGACTTTGAATTTGAACTCAGTTCAAAGGCACTTGGAGTGAAAAGACCAGTTTAAATAATTACTGGAAAAAAGGTTTAAATTTTATCGTACTAATGTTTCAGAAGATGCCTATGTTGAATAATCCCCCAATACGAACGAAGCATTTTTGCTTTTAGATTAAAATATTAGATATACGTTCTCAGTACGTGTTTTTAAGTATGTAATCTTGTAATCTTATTATTCGTTTTCAATACTTTTCCTAGTTAATTTTGTACTTTTAAAATAGGAATCAGCATCCAGGAACAGAGATCCAATTTATGACATTTACACAGGGAATAACAGGGTATACTTAAAAGAGTTTGACTCTCAAGCAGCCTCTAGGAATATATTAAACCACAGTTAAGGGTCTGAAAAACCAACTTTGGCTTCTTCTCCATTTTCCTGAGAGCCAGCCCTACACTTGCCTGAAGAGGCTGAAAAGAAATGTTCCCTTCAGCCGAACATGAGTAGGCCTATGTAAGATACAGGTAAGTTCTCCATTACCGTCTGGGCCCTGGGCCATTAATATTTGATGCACTTCTCATCATCTCTGTTTGTGTAATTTGTCAATGCCCAACAGGTCCTCTGCCAGCCATGCATTATAACTATTTTCAAAATATGTCATTGTCAGCCCTTGGCACACTCATTACTTATTAAGATAAGAGGCCGAATGAGGCAAGCAGGAGGTGGCTTGCTTACTTAAACACTTGACTTAACTGCAGAGGAATCCAGCAATCTAGAGGGTCACAGATGGAAGGGCTTGGAGGGCCCTATCCCCTCCTGACTAAGCAGATGAAGAAACTGAGGCCCAGAGAGGGGAAGGGACTTTGCCAACGTCACACAGACATTTTGTGCCAGAGCTAGAAATACAGCTCAAGTTTCTTAAGCTCTTGGTCCTTCCCGCCCCGACCATCACTAGCACGTTCTCCTATGTGCACAAACTTGAAAAAAGGACAGATAGCATCTCTCTGAATAGCAGAATCATCCACAGGTGGACAACTGAAACAGTGTTTTCTAGGTATGGAATATATACCCGTAATGCCACTCAAGATGATTTAAGATGTCAGATAACTACACTTTATAAAGTTTAAATGAGATACTTATTTTTAATGCATTACAAAACACGCATCAAAGTTATGATCTGGAGGCAATGTGCACCAAACCCATGAATTTGTAGATATTATTGCTTAGGTCAAAGCTAAGTCATAAATAGGGATTTGATTTAAAACCACTTTGAATATAGTTATTACCCAACCCATGTTTTCAATTACATAAATGTGTATCTTCTTTTATTATTACTTTTCATAATCAACTTTGGTATTTTAAAGATAGGAATTAGCATTCAGGAAGCAAAATTAAAAGACTCACACTCACAGTAACACAGGGGTTTACAGACAAAGCAAGAATAATAAAGATGATATTTGAAGGACCAATGTCTAGGGGAACCCTAAGTTATAACAGCTAATGAAAACATATTCATGTAAGTTTTAGTCATAGTTTAAAATACATAATCTAATAGTTATAAAACCTAAGCAGTCTATCATACATACAAAAATGGAAAGATTTAGAATATATATTACTAGAATGGTCCACGTTTGGCTCCAATGCCTCAGTTTCTGGTTTAATTCTCCATCTGATGTCCCAGCACCTACATTCTCTCACTCATTCCCTGTGACACAGCTTATTCTTAAGAAATGCAAACGGAAGTGCTCCATCTCTTGTCTGGCACCGCTTGAGAATGACCTGGAAGGGCATGACTTTGCCACATCCATCTGAAGCAAAAGAAGACAGGGGGGGAGAGGGAGGAGATGGGTGTGGCTACCCCGATACTTAATGGGAAGCCTGTGGAAGGGATGGGGTGACCAACTTGGGTGTCAGGTCTGGGGCTGCCACCTTCAGGGGCTATGGACCCGAGGGGGCACTGCAGTAGGAACATGGATAGTAGAGAATGTGTACATGGCCTACATGTGTGGCTAAGCCCATAGGTCTGCCGTGGACTGTTGGTAGCCCAGATCTGTCATATACCTGATGTGAGTCATTCAAAATCAGGATGTCAGCATCATTCTGGATGCAGGATCTCACACAATCCTATGAAAACAAATACTGTGCCAGCAGTGCGAGCAATCAGCTTCCAGGCCACCTTCCTAGAAGCAAGGACATCTGATTGACCCCACATGTGGAGCTCAGAAAATAGAGGGCCAGACAGTGCCCCGAAACAGAGGAACCCGTACTGGGCCCATGTGAATCCCCACCTGGCTCTGCTACCCTGCCAGAAGAGTCCCAGGCACAGGTGGGGTACTTAGAAAATTTCTAACACGGCATCCCAAAGCAATTGGGCCCCTAAAGGCAAGGCTAGGGCAAAGGCCTGCTTGCTCATCTCTAAGGATTTTAGGGCTGTGGGAACAGATTAGAGAGGTCTTCCTCTGAGCCTCTCCTGGCATCTTAGAGCAGCGTTGGCACTCAGGGGAAAGAAGTTCACTGTGTGTCCTGGGTACGGACAGGAGGCCGAAATACTCCAAACTACTACTAACGTCTACTCTCTGATAACAGCAAAACAGCACTCAGAGGCCAAAAGGGCACCTCTGGCCCTGCTCCGGCTGCCTGCTGGGGTCAGGGGCAAGGCAGGGCTCTGAGCAGTGATGGGCAGGAGTCTGCCGGGAGCCAGGGTATCTGCTGGCAGGCGTTGGATCGTGGTAATATGATGATACCAGGGCTGGTCAGGAAGGGACATTAACCCCTGGCCAGTCTGGGGAACCAATGATTTCCTGCAAAGGCAGGCTGATGGGAGGTCCTGCTGTGCCAGAGGCTAGCCCTGGGTGGTGAGGGAGAGCACCGAGGCCGCACAAAGCAGACTCTACCCTCGAGCAGGGTGGACTGCCTGCCGGTCTGATGAAGGAGGAGCAGATTCTCATCCTTTAGGAAGTCCAAGTCAGATGGGAATGGTGGGAAGAGGAGGGAGGGACAAAGTTAACAGCAGCAACAACAACAATAATAGACCAATGGGGTAGTGGGGGAGGGGAGGACGGTGCACCCACGCTTAACTGTATTTATTGAACGCTTATTATGTGACAGCTGCTGTGATAAGCACCTTTACATGACTCCCTTCATTTAATTCCCCTAACACCCCGAGAGGTGCTATCATTAGCCCCATTTTACAGAGGAGGAAACTGAGCTCAGAGAATTTCAGTAACTTCCTCAAGTCAGACAGCTAATAAATGATGCAGTCAGAACTAGAACGCAGCTTTGTCTGTTTCTTCTTTTTGCTTTTGGTTTTCTAAAACTGAGGCATAACTGACAAAAAGTTATATCCATTTCAGGTGTTCAATGTAGTGATTCTATATTTGTATATATTGCAAAATGATCACAACAGTAAGTCCAGTTAACATCTATCACCGTACAAATTTTTTTTTCTCTTGATGAGAACTTTCAAGATCCACTCTGCTAGCTACTTTCAAATATGCAATACAGTATTAGTAACTATAGTCAAGATGATGTACATTACATCCCATGACTTATTCATGTTATAACTGGAAATTTGTACCTTTGACCCCCTTCACCCATTTTGCCCATTCTCCACACTAGGCAACAACCAATCTGTTCTTTATATCCATGAGCTCAGTTTTGTGTGTGTGTGTGTAATTCCACATATAAGTGAGATCATCAGGTACTTACTTTTTTCTGATTGACTTATTTCACTTAGCACAATGCCCTCGAAGTCCATCCATGTTGTCGCAAATGGCAAGACTTCCAGCCTTTTTATGGCTGAATAATATTCCACTGTATACATATACACCACACCTCCTTTATCAATTCAAGTTAAGTTGCCTCATGGTCAGTCTGAACATGATATCAGGTTTTTAAAAAGTATCTGTCTAACAGCATAAATATACTGAAAGGCAACTGCATTCTTTACTGAAGTCGCATTAAGAGATAACAAAGAATTACATTCATATATTTATAAAACTTACAAAGTTCTTTCTCAATCTCTCACAAAAGAGCAACTGCCCTCAATCGCACCTTTCTCCCTCCAAAATCCCAACTCTCTCAAAACTCACCTCTGTCTCTGCCCTTCCCCTCCCCGCTACTTTCCTCTCCACTTCTCTCATTCCCCCTCCTCCTTCCCTCCCTCTGTTCTCCTCTCCCTCCCTCCCTCCCTCTTACACTTCTCTCTTCCCACCCCATATACACTATCCAGTAAAGGAACCCAGACTGGCTTACTTCTTCAGTTCTCTGCCTTACCTATAACCACAAACATCACAAGAAGAGTCAGGCACTGGGCAAGCTAAGAGACCTCTTCTCAGAAGGCCAAGGAGCGGGGGCAAGGGGGGAGGGGGGAGGGAATATATACATATTACTATATGTGATCCCTGCCTCCTTGACCAGGGAATTTGCCCTAGACTGTTGTGAACATCATTGAGATTATGCTACCAAACACTCTATAGCTAGAGGGGTATTTATTATCCTTTTCCCCCATATGATGACTTTCCAGCACACTGTTTGCCAAAGTATCATGTGTTTTATTTTAATTGTTACATACTTCAATTCGCATTTAGGGAAAAAAAAGAAAACAGTAACTATCAGGGAGGAAAATTACTACGCTGGGGAGGAGAAACAACTTTTCCTCTACCCTCTCAGTTTCTTATTCTAGAGGCCTGTGAATTAAACTGATAAAAGACAGACTAATAGGAGAAAAAAATCACAGAACTAGAACAAAAAATTTCACAATTTGTATGGAAACACAAAAGACCCCAAAGAGCTTGAGAAAGAAAAATGGAGCTGGAGGAATCAGGCTACCTGACTTCAGACTATGCTACAAAGCTATAGTAATCAAGACAGTATGGTACTGGCACAAAAACAGAAATACAGATCAATGGAACAGGATAGAAAGCCCAGAGATAAACCCACACACATATGGTCACCTCATCTTTGATAAAGGACGCAAGAATATACAATGGAGAAAAGACAGCCTCTTCAATAAGTGGTGCTGGGAAAACTGGACAGCTGCATGTGAAAGAAGGAAATTAGAATACTCCCTAACATCATACACAAAAATAAACTCAAAATGGATTAAAGACCTAAATGTAAGGCCAGAAACTATCGAACTCTGAGAGGAAAACATAGGCAGAACACTCTATGACATAAATCACAGCAAGATCCTTTTTGATCCACCTCCTGGAGAAATGGAAATCAAAACAAAAATAAACAAATGGGACCTAATGAAACTTAAAAGCCTTTGCACAGCAAAGGAAACCATAAACAACATGAAAAGACAACCCTCAGAATGGGAGAAAATATTTGCAAGTGAAACAACTGACAAAGGATTAATCTCCAAAATTTACAAGCAGTTCATGCGGTTCAATATCAAAAAAACAAACAACCCAACCCCAAAATGGGCAGAAGACCTATACAGACATTTCTCCAAAGAAGATATACAGATGGCCAACAAACACATGAAAGAATGCTCAACATCATTAATCATTAGAGAAATGCAAATCAAAACTACAATGAGGGCTTCCCTGGTGGCTCAGTGGTTGGGAGTCCGC